>NC_041215.1:52487751-52557139 GCF_002837175.3 Physeter macrocephalus
CGTTGCGGAGCACAGGCTCCGGACGCGCAGGCTCAGCGGCCGTGGCTCACGGGCCCAGCCGCTCCGCGGCACGTGGGATCCTCCCGGACCGGGGCACGAACCCGTGTGCCCTGCATCGGCAGGCGGACTCTCAACCACTGCGCCACCAGGGAAGCACTGAAGATGTTTTTTCCTTCCAAAACTTCTAGTGCTTTCGTGGCCCTCATTTTAACCTGATTTCTTTTATAAGGACCGTGAACATGATCTTGTCAGAAGTTAAGTGTGTCAGATTGTGGGTGTGCATGTCGGGGGTAAGCTTGCTTGATATTAATTAATATTCGCATAAAACAGCATGTGGGGCTGTCTGCGCAATTCATTCTTACGGAACATATTGAAACACATATTACATGCTCTACATTTTTGACCAATACAGGAAAGTAAAAACTGAATAGAGCTTAGCTCTACCAGATCTTAAAATAAACATTCAGAAGAAGTACGGAGAAATAAGCAAATAAAGTTTTTTGGCAGAGAGTTTATTTATTTAGCAACAGCGATGCAGTTGCTTACACTTTCTACAAATGTTTTATCTCTTTTTCCGCAGCACCTGTCCCTGAGTGAATAGAACCACATCTGTCTCATCTTGGCATCACAAGTACACATCTACATCTGTGAATGATGATTCCATTTTTGAAGGAGACAGCATATACTTTTGCACTCCTGCAGTCTGGTAAAACAAAACTATTGCACAATGGATTTTGTGTCTTGCAGGAAGGCTTCTAAAGTGAATAAAAAGTTTGGAACTGGTACAAAAATATTGAATTTGTAATATTGGAAAGCTATGAATTTTACCTATATCTGTATGTGCATGTTGTACACGTAAATGTATATATTATTTGATTAACACAAAATATCAGATAAAGAAAGGAATCACTTAGTAGAAGGCATGATTTTAAAAGAAAATGCTTTAGTAAACACTTCAATATTTTACAGTCTTATAAGATGGTAATGATTTGCATATTGCTTCAGAAATATTTTCTGAAAGACAAAGATTAATTTTAAGGAAGGAAGAATTCAGGGTCGTAATTGATACCAATTACAGTTACTGATTGTGATAATTTAGGGTATTTTGTATTTTGCACACTTCAATTTTAATACAAATAACCAATCTCAATTCAGAATCCTCTAATAATTAATGGAAGGGTTGAGGGGAGATGGAGGATCCTGGTAGCCGTGACTTCAGACAGATCCAAAGCAGAAACTACAGTTCAGAAGATACACAATTTTTCTTTTCCCCAAACCTACATGAATTTCTGTAGTCTCTGTTTGAAACCACAAATGTGACCATCGCCCTTTCTCTTTTTTCTTTCTTTTCCCCACATCCACTCCAATCTCCTAGCCCCAGTTCATTTTACTCCATTCTTTTATCTTGTTGCCATTTACCATCATCTCTTTTCTAGATTCTGCAACAGCCTCCAAACGGACCTCTGGACCTCAAGACTATCTTCTCTCCAACCTCTGTTCCCACTGCACCCAAAGAGAGCATTTCTGAATTCATTTCTGATCTAGGATTTCCCTGCTTAAAACCCTTCAATGGCTCTCCATTTTCCTCGGAGAAAGTCCAAACCCGATGCCTCACCTGGATTAGAAGAGCCTCCAGGGTGGGCTCAGCGGCCTCACCTTTTTCTGCCTCCTCTGGCCCTCCCCACTCCCGTGCCCTTCAGCCATTGGCGAATTATTTTCACTTCCTGAAACTCTTCCCGTTGTCCTCTCTCCCTCTCCTTCCCCCTCCCAACCTTTGAGCTTTTTCCTCTGTTACTCCTTGTGCCTGCAACTGTTTCTGCTTCCACCTTTTCCCGCCACACTACTTTACCGCTCAATAGCAACTGGGGATGGATGGGTAGAGCTATATAACAGGTGTCACATCTGTGGGTGCAGGAACTATGAACTCAAACTTCATGACCTTCCCTTTCTTGTGTGTGGATGCCTCTTTACTGTGTGCAGAACACTGACTTAGGCACTGTAAGAGTATTTTTTAAATGCTGTTCAAAAGTTAGGCAATATGCTTAAGAAAATTGAACTGATACAAGCAGAGTTGTGCTCATACACAAAACAGAAATGACACAAGCAGGGTATACAGGAAATAGACATAATTTTGCTGTTTGGTGCAAGGAGTGAAGGTAATTACTTTGGCATATTATTAGTTTTTGATCTGACATTTCCTCACATTCATTTTCTTCCACAAATAAAATAGCCAGGTTTTGATAATGCTTATATAATTATTTGTGGCTTTCAAAGATAATCCTGTAGGTGATTCCATAATCTCGCTCGTTACCATTTCCCAGAGTTTCACAGGTCTTGCATTCATGAGTCTCAGCTCTGTTCCTCTTGCTTCTCTGGAAGTCTATTTATTTTTTCTTGATCACTCCATGGTAAGAAGCAAGAACAGCTGCTCTCCATGGTTGTGTGTCTGTTCATACCGCTGAAGAATCCTGTATCTCACCTATCCTTCAAATAGCACTAGGTTCTTGAAGGAAAAACTGCATCTGCAGACTTAACTGGGTTTTGTTTTGATTTCAAGGACACTGCTTGTCCCAGGGTGGTTGCTGTACTGCTGCATTACTAATCTCCTCATGTCCCATGAGACACACCTCGACTGTTCTCCTGGCTTTCTGTACTTTGCATCATGTACATGGGGAGAACTGTCTGAAGTGCTGGCCATTGGCACAAACCTTCCTCAGTATCTTTTTTTTTTTTTTTCATCTGAAGGCGAGAAGAGCAAGCTGCATAATTTACCAGCACTTCCTGGGCGGCCCCACCTTCTTTTCTCTCCTGTCTGGCCTAACCCAGCTGCCATCTGTTCTTCTAAGCACCCCGGGCCCTCCTGTGCTTGACAATACACTGCAGTGTTACACGTAGATAAATGAACTGTGATGGAAATCTGGAATTCTTTCTCTTTCTATGATGTGTCCAGTTTCCTGTGTTTTGTTGGTTGCAGCCAGTTTGTGTATACACGCTTGCGAGTTTCCTTTTGCTTAGTTTTATTCCAAAGGAAAATTTAAAAAAATGTTTTTAAGTAAATAATGTGTATTGTTTATTGATAGCACCCTGGATATTAGATAAATATACAGGCAAGAAGTTTTTAAAAGCATATATTATACACCCAAGAGAGTAAAAGGAGTTGTTTCAGTCTAGTGGGAAAATTATATAATTAGGGAATTTAAAAAAATATGTTACTCCATCAGTTTTACTGGTCAATTGAGTCTGTTTTAAAAACATATTAAAAATTATTTTTTAAAAAAGGATCTCTAATTGTTGGACATATTCTTTTTCCCCTAATTTTAGATATGTCTATCATTTAAATTCCTCAGATTTCACAGCTGATCCCTGCTATTATGTTTGGAGTTAACATTATTATCTAGAAAAAAATTTGCAATAAAATACCCAGTAATGAATAACAAGTGTTTAAAAGTTACAGTAGAGATTTTGGGTCAATTCTTTAATAGTCAATGTAATTTTAATTCTGAGGGGGAAAACTGCCTTAGTGCCAGTAAGCACCACGTATACATATACACTATTAGTAATTTTTAACCTCAAATACACTGATTTCTATTGCTTTAATTCAAAATGACTAATATTCAAATCACAAAATTGATTTATCAAATTTTATTGAAAAAACTTACATTTAGTAGATGTTTCATTATATTTTTCTTTTTTTTACAATTTGGATAATCAGTAGAAATTTAGAATGATTGACATTCAAGTTTTGGATTCAGGAATATAATAAAGAAATACTCTTAGGTCCACTTTGTTTTTTCATTTTCAGCAAAGCTAAGCTGTACTTTTAAAACTTTGAATATCTATTTACTTCAGTTGTCTCTGAAGTAAGGAAGGGAGATGGTGAGGAACAGGAAAAATTAAAATCAGAATTATGTTAGTTAAGCCTGGAAGATATATCATAGTGTCCTAAAAGGAAAATAAAGTGAAATTTTTCTATTAGCTTGTGACCATGAAATAGTCTCCATTTGATATTATGTGTGCCAGTATTATAGGTGGAAATAGCATATATCATGGGTATATACAATAAGGTATTTCTAAGCTAGCTGACACTAGTGACATTTCTAATTATAGTTAACTATTTAGGGTTTATTAGAAATGCTCTGTTATTTATCTCCTGTTTATATGGGTTCTCAGATTTAACTGTAGTTAGTTTACTCTTACCAGTGTCTACAGGGTTAACTGAACTCCTCTGCCACTTATTAAGTATATAACTTTGGCAGATTTACTTAATTTCTCCAAGTCTAAATTTCCTTCTCTGTAAATGGAACTGATACAAGTTTTATTTTGATAAAATCAGGGGTCAGCAAACTATAGCTCACAGGTCAAATCCGATATGTGGCCTATTTTGGAGTAGACAAGGAGGTAAAGATGGTGTTTATATTTGTGATGAGTTGTCAAAACAAAACAAAACAACAACAAAAGCAATGAAGACTATCTAAGAGACCCTATGTGACTGCAAAGCCTAAAATATTCAATATCTGGCCCTTTATAGATAAGTTTCTAACCCTTAAATTGTATCAAAGAATTATTTTAAAGATTAAATTATTAACTTTTCTATTTGTGTAAAGAAGTTGGTAGGATGTCAGGCATATGGAACAGGCTCAATAAATGTCACTTGTTATAGTTTTTGGTGATAATGATAAGAAAATGATATTAATATTCTTCTTAATGGGTCCACCAATTGGTTAAGTCCCATTTTATCTGTGTTATCTCACTCTGTCCTATTGTAAATAGCATCTGTGCTAGATAAAACAGAAAGCCATTCTTTTTTAGAAGGATGTAAAATGTTCTACATTTTAAAGAAAACTTAACAATGTATAATTTCTGACTCATTTTTATTCACTAATTAATTAATTTTATTATTCGTAATGCAACTCTGATGTGAGAAGCTGTGTCTTGGGAGGAGGGAAGTCTGGAGGTAGGTTCATAAAAACATGTCAAAGATCACTGGAAAGAAAATTACTTAATGTTCTTTCTTTGTGTGTTATTTTTATTTCTCTTGTAAAAGAAAGAATGTTAGTCACTTGATTTCTCCTTTTCTGAAGAGAGGCTTCCATTTGGAAAGAGTGATGTTTTCCCAAAGGGTGGGGGGGAGGAGTTAGAAAGGAAGATACAAAAGGGAAGTAAGTCTATTGTTTTGTTTTGTTTTACCTTCAGAGAATGTAGAGCATTAAATCCCATGCTTTCTGAATGTCCTGGGAATCTTACGTAAGCCCACCATAAACTAAGGTTCATACAAGTAAACATCCCTCCCTTCCTTAAGCATTAGATTAAAATGCATGAAAAAAAAAAAAAAACCTTTGTCAGCAGTTCTAATGGTGGAATGCTATGGATCCCCGCCAGTGGGTCCTGGGGAATGCCATCACAAGGGGACCCATCCAGCTGAGTAACAGAGCAGTATCTGCTCAGAGTAGTCTTGTTTGGACTCAAGCTTGAGTCCAACTAAATGTGTGGGGGGTGGAAAAAAATAAGGCTCCCCTCCACAGAAGGAAAGAAAGAAAGCAAGAAAACCAGTAGGGGTTCAAATTAAAAGGGAAGGCCTTATGAACACACCTGATTTGGTCAGCAGTAGCAGGATTCATGAGGGCCATGGCTAGGTGGAAATGAAATAGGCCATGATGGGGCTTCCCTGGTGGCGCAGTGGTTGGGAATCTGCCTGCCAATGCAGGGGACACGGGTTCGAGCCCTGGTCTGGGAAGATCCCACATGCCGCGGAGCAACTAAGTCCGTGAGCCACAACCACTGAGCCTGCGCATCTGGAGCCTGTGCTCCGCAATGGGAGAGGCTGCGACAGTGAGAGGCCCGCGCACCGCGATGAAGAGTGGCCCCCGCTCACCGCAACTGGAAAAAGCCCTCGCACAGACACAAAGACCCAACACAGCCAAAAAAAATAAAGAAATAGGCCATGAGTTCCCCACCAAATTCCTGTGCAAATAGGATTCTGGTGTTTCTACTAGGGCTTTCTTTGTTCTTCAACATCATGATAGCCAAGCCACAGGATTCTCTTAGCCACGGTTAAGAGAATTAACACAAACCTATGAACATGCCAGACCCACACTTAATAGTAAAAGGCATCCATTGGGCTTCCTATTAAACCACTAGCACATGAACAGTTTTGTTACACATTTTCCCACAGTAAAAAAGAAAAATGATGTATTGTCTAAGTTTTTAATAAGATGGAGAAAATCATCCCATCTTTCCATGATTTGGACTTTGGGACCAGTTCTGAAAATGTACTACAGCCAGTCTTCTTAAAGTCAAAGTGAGGTTGAGGAGAAGCCAGATGACGTTGCAGGGTTCCTCACAGGCATAGATGACCAAAGCCGCCAGAAGGAGACTGTCTTAGTAGGTCATACAGGGTGCCTGACAGAGGGACTGCAGGAAGAACCAGTGCTAAAAGCCCTGATGGATAAGGTGAGTCCCCATGAGTGAAATCTGACTTTGACTGACAAACTCAAATTCTTCAAAGTGCTACTGAATCTATCCCATTCAGCTGCACTTCAGATCGATGATTCCTAAACTTAAGAACAGATGCACATTTCTGAAGATTCAGGACTTTTCTGCATTGCTCCTCATCAAATCTGATTTGAACTCATAGGATGATTGTTAAAAACTCTTCCAGTTTAAAACTATCCCTCTTAGAGATATTTTAAGATAGCATTGCTGAGCAACTTGGTAACAGTTTTTACTGATTTTGCAAACCATTATGTATGTAGGTGAGCTAAAGGTCATTTAAAAGCAAGATATTGGGCTTCCCTGGGGGCGCAGTGGTTGAGAGTCCGCCTGCCGATGCAGGGGACACGGGTTCGTGACCCGGTCCGGGAAGATCCCACATTCTGCGGAGTGGCTGGGCCTGTGAGCCATGGCCGCTGAGCCTGTGCGTCTGGAGCCTGTGCTCCACAACTGGAGAGGCCACAACAGTGAGAGGCACGCGTACCTCAAAAAAAAAAAAAAAAAAAAAAAAAAAAAGCAAGATATTATGTGATCTCATTTTGCATCCTGAATCCTTATTTTTACCTGCAATGCCATCTATCCTGGATCCACCCCATGACCTGGCAATTATTACCCAAGGGTCTCATCTTTTAGGACACACAAGGCTACTTCTGTTATAAACATACCAATGCGGACAGACTGGAGACACTGAGGAGAAATATGATAAAATGGCTGATGTCCCCACCTAAGACTAGAAGCCCTGCCCTCCTTAAGTGGGAACATTTAAGATTCATTTTAAACCTACTGGTTACCTCTGAAGATATCTGTGTATGTTGTCTCTATATAAAGAGAGTTCCAGGAATAGTCTGGACTCATGTCAAACATTGTAGCAAAAACTATTTCCTACTAAGTCCTCCTTGAGAATCTGAAATATGCCTCCAGAAATACCTCAGAGTCTTTTTCTATAGGAAAAAATCTTCCTCCCAAACTGCCAATAAGTTGTTTTAATAAGTAAACAAATGCTGGAATGTAACCAAGTTGTAAAATTCTAAGTATTGAGTTGTTTTGCCTTTAACTATCCATGATTACTATCAACTCAAAGGAAGAAAAAAGTAAGGGACTAAATGTTCCCTCAACATATAGCATCTGTGAAATGATCACATTGGCCAAAACTGTTGGAACAGAGCTGCTCATGTCTGAAGAATGTTGAGGCACAGAGGGCCTGGCAGGAGGTATTGTGTCAATGGAGTCAACAAGAAACCTCCTTGAAAAGCTAAGATCAGCTCTGTGCTCTCTGACCACCTAGAGGGGTGGGATAGGGAGGGTGGGAGGGAGATGCAAGAGGGAGGAATTATGGGGATATATGTATATGTGTAGCTGATTCACTTTGTTATTAAGCAGAAACTAACACACCATTGTAAAGCAATTATACTCCAATAAAGATGTTAAAAAAAAAAAAGCTTTCCTATTTTCAGAGCTGCCTCCATGTTCTGTGTGTGTCTTCAGTGGATATGCGGCCAAGACTGGAATGCTCTGTCAGTACCCTCTCAAGAGGGAAATCCTTTAATTTTTTCTTCCTTAATTTTTTCTTCACCTTTTCCTCCTGTGCTTCCTGCTTCTCCTCTTCTGCCTCTGTATAATCCTTCTCCTCCTCATTAAATTTTCTGGGATTTTAAAGACAAGGCTGAATGTGGTTTAGATATTTGAAACTTGAAAAAGATTGCTTTTGTTGACTTTTATTTTCTCATATGTTTGGGGTGATCCATGGGCTTGCAAGGGAGTGTCACTGGGGGTAGGAAGGGACTGAAGAGAGAAAACAAACATTTATTACCTGTTGGCTAAGTGCCAGGAATAGAACTAGTCATTTTACTATTACACTGAATAATCACACCAACTCCATGAGGTAAATATTATTTTTTTCCTTATCGAATGAGGGAAAATTTCAAAATTACAATGATGCCCAAGATCATGCAGTTTGTAAGTAACAGAGGTAGATATGAATCCACTTCTGTCCAACTCTGAAGTGCATGCTCTTTCAAGTAAATACACATGGGAAGATAAGGCTTATATGAGTTTGCAGACAAAGGAATTTGGGGGGGGGAAATTCCATGAAATATGTCACTTTGTATTTCTTAGTATAATAAATATCTTAACTTCTGCTTATATTCTGTGCTTTGTGCTAATCATTAATGTAGTGTTGAAATTAGGAACTTACATACTAGTAGGGTAGGCAAAGAATTAATCATTTAAAATTTAATTATTAGCAATTAATTGATCAATTTTGGATCATGATAGGAAGTAAAAGTGAGATGCTAGACAGTAATTGGGAGTGGAGGGCAACCTAATTATATTCAGTGACCAAGGAAGGCTTCTTTAAGGAAATAACATTTAAGCTGAGACCTGAAGGATAAAAAGGAGCTGGCTTTGCCAAGAATGGGAAGATGAGTGTCCCAGGCAGAGAGAACAAAGACTAGGGTGAAAGGAACATAGTAAACTAGGGAGACAGGTGAACACAGAGATTGGAGAAACTGGTGGGAGTCTGGTGATGCTGAAATGTATGTGTACATTAATACACTTAATATTTATTCAAAATGTAGTGGAAAGCCATTGAAGGGTAAGATACAGAGGAGTGATATGATATGATTTACATTAAAACAGAATCTATCTGGTTGTTGAATGCATCTCTCCATCTAGTCTGTACTCTAGGAAATGAAAATGTATCTTACAGCTCCATATTATGATGTCTGAGAGGATGGGGGCAGATTATGAGTTTTACTTTCTTTCCTTATTCCAAATCCATTGCTTAATGAGAATGCCATTGCTTTTCTCTTATCTATATGACAGTGGATAAGCAATAGTTTTATGACATTTGAGATTACAAGATTTAGTTCAGAATGTCATTGTCTCTCTCTTATCTGTGTGAGAGTGGATAAACAAGAGAGATCACCTTTCTGTTGGTCAGGGACTCTGCAGGATCCATGGGAAAGAGGCCCAGGAGTTGTTTAGTGCCATGGTCCTGCCAATAACATTATTCAGTGGTTAAAACATTATGAGGCATGGTTGATAAGAGAATGGTTCTGGAACTACACTGTTTTATTTTGAACCCTGGCTCTACTATTTACCAGGTGGGAATCCTTGGGTGACTCACTTAACTTCTCTGTGTCTCAGATTTCTTACCTCTCACGTAGGGATAATAATAGTATCTACCTCATGTGATAATTGTGAGAAGGAAATGAATTAAAACCTATGTAGCCCTTAGAACAGTGCCTGGAACATACTAATGAATAAATAAGGGCTAATTGTATCTAAAATTGCCGGATTAGAGCAGGGATTTAAGTTTAGTCTTAGAGGTAGTCTACCAAAATTTGTTTCATCCATCCCTTTGCAAGTGGGCAAGAAGGTAAACACCACCTTTCTAATATGTGTGTATTAATGAAGTGTTCGTAGGTTAATGAAGTTGCAGATATTGGGAGAGCTACTTGAAAGAAAGAGAATAAAAAAACAGGATTCTTGAGAACATCAATATTTAAGAAAAGAAAGAGGGGCAATAAAGTTAGGCCATCAGAAGGAATGCTATCAAAAAATCTACAGACGGCTTCCCTGGTGGTGCAGTGGTTGAGAGTCCACCTGCCGATTTAGGGGACATGGGTTTGTGCCTCGGTCTGGGAAGATCCCACATGCTGTGGAGTGGCTAGGCCTGTGAGCCATGGCTGCTGAGCCTGTGCGTCTGGAGCCTGTGCTCCACAACGGGAGAGGCCACAACAGTGAGAGGCCCGTGTACCGCAAAAAAAAAAAAAAAAAAATCTACAGACAAAAAGTGCTGGAGAGGGTGTGGAGAAAAGGGAACCCTCTTGCACTGTTGGTGGGAATATACATAATTTTTTTTTTAGATTTTTATTTTATTTATTTATTTTTATACAGCAGATTCTTATTAGTTATCTATTTTAAACATATTAATGTACATAGGTCAATCCCAAACTCCCAATTCATCCCACCACCAACCCCCTGCTATCCCCACTTGGTGTCCATACGTTTGTTCTCTACATCTGTGTCTATTTCTGCCTTGCAAACTGGTTTATCTGTACTATTTTTCTAGATTCCACATATATGTGTAAATATGTGATATTTGTTTTCCTCTTTCAAACTTACTTCACTCTGTATGACAGTCACTAGGTCCACGTCTCTACAAATGACCCAATTTGGTTCCTTTTTATGGCTGGGTAATATTCCATTGTGTATATGTACCACATTTTCTTCATCCATTCATCTGTCAATGGGCATTTAGGTTGCTTCCATGACCTAGCTATCGTAAACAGTGCTGCAATGAACGTTGGGGTGCATGTGTCTTTTTGAATTATGGTTTTCTCTGGGTATATGCCCAGTAGTGGGATTGCTGGGTCATGTGGTAATTCTAGTTTTAATTTTTTAAGGAACCTCCATACTGTTCTCCATAGTGGTTGTATCAATTTACATTCCCACCAACAGTGCCAGAGTGTTCCCTTTTCTCCACACCCTCTCCAGCATTTGTTGTTTGTAGATTTTCTGATGATGCCCATTCTAACTGGTGTGAGGTGATACCTCATTGTAGTTTTGATTTGCATTTCTCTAATAATTAGTAATGTTGAGCAGCTTTTCATATGCTTCTTGGCCATCTGTATGTTTTCTTTGGAGAGATGTCTATTTAGGTCTTCTGCCTGTTTTTTGATTGGTTTGTTGGTTTTTTTCATATTGAGCTGCATGAGTTGTTTATATATTTTGGAGATTAATCCTTTGTCCATTGATTCGTTTGCAAATATTTTTTACCACTCTGAGGGCTGTCTTTTCATCTTGTTTATAGTTTCCTTTGCTGTGCAAAAGCTTTTAAGTTTCATTAGGTCCCATTTGTTTATTTTTGCTTTTATTTCCATTACTCTAGGAGGTGGGTCAAAACAGATTTTGCTGTGATTTATGTCAAAGAGTGTTCTTCCTATGTTTTCCTCTAAGAGTTTGATAGTGTCTGGTCTTACATTTAGGTCTTTAATCCATTTTGAGTTTATGTTTGTGTATGGTGTTAGGGACTGTTCTAATTTCATTCTTGTAAATTTAGCTGTCCAGTTTTCCCAGCACCACTTATTGAAGAGAGTATCTTTTCTCCATTGTGTATTTTTGCCTCCTTTGTCATAGATTAGTTGACCATAGGTGAGTGGGTTTATCTCTGGGCTTTCTATCCTGTCCATTGATCTATATTTCTGTTTTTGTGCCAGTACCATATTGTTTTGATGACTGTAGCTTTGTAGTATAGTCTGAAGCCAGGGAGTCTGATTCCTCCTGCTCCATTTTTTTCCCTCAAGATTGCTTTGACTATTCAGGGTCTTTTGTGTCTCCATACAAATTTTAAGATTTTTTTGTTCTAGTTCTGTAAAAAATGCCATTGGTAATTTGATAGGGATTGAAATGAATCTGTAGATTGCTTGGGGTAGTATAGTCATTTTCACAATATTGATTCTTCCAATCCAAGAAAATGGTATATCTCTCCATCTGTCTGTGTCATATTTGATTTCTTTCATCAGTGTCTTATAGTTTTCTGAGTACAGGTCTTTTACCTCCTTAGGTAGATTTATACCTAGGTATTTATTCTTTTTGTTGCAATGGTGGATGGGATTGTTTCCTTAATTTTTTTTCCTGATCTTTCATTGTTAGTGTATAGGAATGCAAGGGATTTCTGTACACTAATTTTGTATCCTGCAACTTTACCAAATTCATTAGTTAGCTCTAGTAGTTTTCTGGTGGCATCTTTAGGATTATCTATGTATAGTATCATGTCATCTGCAAAGAGTGACAGTTTTACTTCTTCTTTTCTAATTTGTATTCCTTTTATGCCATGGCTAGGACTTCCAAAACTACGTTGAATAGTAGTAGCAAAAGTGGACATCCTTGTCTTTTTCCTGATCTTAGAGCAAATGCTTTCAGTTTTTCACCATTGAGAATGACGTTTGCTGTGGGTTTGTCCTTTATGGCCTTTATTATGTTGAGGTAGTTTCCCTCTATGCCCATTTTCTGGAGAGTTTTTATCATAAATGGGTGCTGAATTTTGTCAAAAGATTTTTCTGCATCTATTGAGATGATCATATGGTTTTTATTCTTCAGTTTGTTAATATGGTGTATCACATTGATTGATTTGAGTATAGTGAAGAATCCTTGCATCCCTGGGATAAATCTCACTTGATCATGGTGTATGATCCTTTTAATGCACTGTTGGATTCTGTTTGCTCATATTTTGTTGAGGATTTTTGCATCTATATTCTTCAGTGATATTGGTCTGTAATTTTGTTTTTTTGTAGTATCTCTTTCCGGTTTTGGTATCAGGGTGATGGTGGCCTCATAGAATGAATTTGGGAGTGTTCCTTCCTCTGCAATTTTTTGGAAGAGTTTGAGAGGGATGGGTTTTAGCTCTTCTCTAAATGTTTGATAGAATTCACCTGTGAAGCCATCTGGTCCTGGACTTTTGTTTGTTGGAAGATTTAAAATCACAGTTTCAATTTCAGTGCTTGTGATTGGTCTGTTTATATTTTGTATTTCTTCCTGGTTCAGTCTCAGAAGGTTGTGCATTTCTAAAAATTTGTCCATTTCTTCCAGCTTGTCCATTTTATCGGCACAGAGTTGCTTGTCGTAGTCTCTTATGATGATTTGTATTTCTGCAGTGTCTGTTGTAACTTCTCCTTTTTCATTTCTAATTTTATTGATTTGAGTCTTCCTCTTTTTCTTGATGAGTCTGGCTAAAGGTTTATCAATTTTGTTTGTCTTCTCAAAGAAGAAGCTTTTAGTTTTATTGATCTTTTTGTTCTTCTTTCTCTAGTTCCTTTAGGTGTAAGGTTAGATTGTTATTTGAGATTTTTCTTTTTTCTTGAGGTAGGATTGTATTGTTATAATCTTCCTTCTTAGAACTGCTTTTGCTTCATCCCATAGGTTTCAGATCATCATGTTTTCACGGTCATTTGTCTCTCAGTATATTTTGATTTCTTCTTTGATTTCTTCAGTGATCTCTTGGTTATTTAGTAACGTATTGTTTAGCTTTGATGTGTTTATGGTTTTTACGTTTTTTCCCCTGTAATTGATTTCTAATCTCATAGCATTGCGGTCAGAAAAGATGCTTGATATGATTTCAATTTTCTTAAATTTACTGAGGCTTGATTTGTGACCCAAGATGTGATCTATCCTGGAGAATGTTCCATGTGCACTTGAGAAGAAAGTGTAATCTGCTGTTTTCAGATGGAATGTCCTATAAATATCAATTAAATCTGTCTGGTCAATTGTGTCATTTAAAACATGAGTTTCCGTATTAATTTTCTGTCTGGATGATCTGTCCATTGGTAAAAGTGAGGTGTTAAGGTCCCCCACTATTATTGCATTACTGTCGATTTCCTCTTTTATAGCTGTTAGCATTTGCCTTGTGTATTGAGTGCTCCTATGTGGGGTGCATATATATTTATAATTGTTATATCTTCTTCTTAGATTGATCCCTTGATCATTATATAGTGACCTTCCTTGTCTCTTGTAACATTCTTTATTTTAAAGTCTACTTTATCTGATATGAGTATTGCTACTCCAGCTTTCTTTTGATTTCCATTTTCATGGGATATCTTTTTTCATCCCCTCACTTTCAGTCTGTATGTGTCCCTAGATCTGAAGTGGGTCTCTTGTAGACAGCATATATATATATATGTCTTGTTTTTGTATCCATTCAGCGAGCCTGTGTCTTTTGGTTGGAGCATTTAATCCATTCACTTTTAAGGTGATTATCAATATGTATGTTCCTGTGTCCCTAGTTCTGAAGTGGGTCTCTTGTAGACAGCATATATATATATATGTCTTGTTTTTGTATCCATTCAGCGAGCCTGTGTCTTTTGGTTGGAGCATTTAATCCATTCACTTTTAAGGTGATTATCAATATGTATGTTCCTTTTACCATTTTCTTAATTGTTTTGGGCTTGTTTTTGTAGGTTCTTTTCTTCTCTTGTGTTTCCCACTTAGAGAAGTTCCTTTAGCATTTGTTGTAGAGCTGGTTTGGTGGTGCTGAATGCTCTGAGCTTTTGCTTGTCTGTAAAGCTTTTGATTTCTCCCGTCAAATCTGAATGAGATCCTTGCTGGGTAGAGTAATCTTGGTTGTAGGTGCTTCTCTTTCAACACTTTATATATATGGTGCCACTTATGGGAGTTCCCTTATATGTTATTTGTCATTTTTCCCTTCTTGCTTTTAATAATTTTTCTTTGTTTTTAATTTTTGTCAATTTGATTACTGTGTGTCTCGGCATGTTTCTCTTTGGGTTTATCCTGCCTGGGACTCTCTGCACTTCCTGGACTTGGGTGGCTATTTCCTTTCCCATGTTAGGGAAGATTTTGACTATAATCACTTCAAATATTTTCTCGGGTCCTTTCTGTCTCTCCTCTCTTTCTGGGACCCCTATAATGTGAGTGTTGGTGCATTTAATGTTGTCCCAGTGGTCTCTTAGGCTGTCTTCACTTCTTTTCATTCTTTTTTCTTTATTCTGTTCTGCGGCAGTGAATTCCACCATTCTGTCTTCTGGGTCACTTATCCGTTCTTCTGCTTCAGTATTGATTCCTTCTAGTGTATTTTTCATTTCAGTTTTTGTATTGTTCATCTCTGTTAGTTTGTTCTTTAATTCTTCTAGGTGTTTGTCTTTAATTCTTCTAGGTCTTTGTTAAACATTTCTTGAATCTTCTCTATCTTTGCCTCCATTCTTTTTCCGAGGTCCTGGATTATCTTCACTATCATTATTCTGAATTCTTTGTCTGGAGATTTGCAGTTTTTCCTGCTTCTGCTCGTGGGAATATAAATTGATACAACCAATATGAAGAACAGTATGGAGGTTCCTTAGAAAACTAAAAATATAACTACAATATGGCCCAGCAATCCCACTACTGGACATATACCCTGAGAAAACCATAATTCAAAAGGACACATGTATCCCAGTGTTCATTGCAGCACTAGTTACAATAGCCAGGACATGGAAGCAACCTAAATGTTCAATGACAGATTAATGGATAAAGAAGATGTGGTAAATATATACAATGGAATATTACCCAGCCATAAAAAGGGTCATTTGTAGAGATGTGGATGAACCTAGAATTTGTCATACAGAGTGAAGTAAGCCAGAAAGAGAAAAACAAATGTCGTATATTAACACATATATGGGGAATCTAGAGAAATGGTCCAGATGAACCTATTTGCAGGGCAGAAATAGAGATGTAGATGTAAAGAATGGACATGTGGATGCAACAGGGGAAGGAAACAGTGGGACGAATTGGGAGATTAGGATTGACATATATATACTATCATGAGTAAAATAGATAGCTAGTGGGAACATGCTATAAAGCACAGGAATCTCAGCTTGGTGCTCTGTGAAGACCTAGATGGACGGGATGGGGGGGGTGGGAAGGCGGTCCTAGAGGGAAAGGATATAGGTATACATGTAGCTGATTCACTTCATTGTACAGCAGATACTAACACAAAGTTGTAAAGCAATTATACTCTAATTTAAAAAAAGGAGGAATGTTCTAAAAAGGTAGAAGAATAGGTGAAAGTAGGTAATAGTGGTAAAGAGATCAGCAGAATGAATAGTGAAAACAGATCCCCATTGATTGTACCAATAGGACAATATTGACCTTTGTTCAGTTGGTCTTGGGGTAGACTTGGAACAAGAAGTTGGTTTGTAGCCAGTGGTTAAAACCTATTTATGAAGTGAATTATAAACAACTCTTCTAACAGGAAAAAGGAAGACAAGAGGGGAAGTGATAACTTTGAAAGGAGCCTGGAATTGTGTGTGTGTGTGTATGTGTGTGTGTCTGTGTCTGTGTGTTTGTGTGTGTGTGTGTACACCCAAAATATAAGGGGGATGAAAACTTGTTTGTAATGTGTGAATATAATGTAATGGAAAAGAGAATGTATACATCTAAATTTAAAGACATTTTGAATTGAATGAGTTTCCTAAAGGAAGATGTAATAGACTCATTATAAAAGAGGCAATTAAGAGCATCCTAACTGAGTTTGTATCTTATCTCCAGCATTTCCTAGTTGTAGCCATGGGCATATTGCTGAAGCTCTCTGTGCCTCAGTTTCCACATTTGTAAAATTGGGGTAGTATTAGGACCCACCACAGGTGGCTGGGGTCATGTGTTGTGCCCGTATGCATCCCAAGCATACAGTAAGCGCAATAGAAGTAACAGCTATTTTTGTAAAGGAAGGGAGATAACATTTTCTTTGAGACTGAAGAGTAAGTCAGGCAAAGGAGTAACTGAATTGTGAAAGATAAGAGAGGGAATTAGAAAAATTTCTTAACAGAAACCCTCTACTTAATAAATGAGAAGAAAAGTTCTCTTCTGACAATGAGGAAGGCAGGCATGGGGTCTGAAATTTAGAGAAAGTGGTAAAATTTGAGCATAGGTTCTGGAAAATGGCAAAGAAAGATGAAATAAAAAGATGATCAAGAAGGACTTAGGGACTAGCTAATATGAATACACTTGTCAAAGAATCAGTGTGCCTCCTCGTGAGATTTTCTCCAGCAGGTTTTACCAGCTGGTGGATGCTGTAGTTACCACCCTACACAGACTCTGCAGGTCAGAAGGAGGTAGAGATTTAGTAAGGGATCTGTTATCACAGTCATTCATTAAGTCATTCCATCAGGAATGCTACCATCTTTAAAAATGTTTTATTATTATATCATTTTCAAATATTTTATTATTTTTAATATTTATATTTTTCCTTGTAGAAAAATATATGCAATAAAAAATTTAACCATTTTCAAGCATACAACTTATTTGTGTAGTACAAACATGCTACAAATGTAGCATTTTGTACATTTACACTGTTGTGCAACAATTAGTACTATGTATCTCCAGAAATTTTTTTATCATCCAAAGTAAAACTCTGTACCATTAAAGAATAAATCTGCATTACCCTCTTCTCCCAACCCCTGGTAACCACTCTTCTGCTCTCTGTCTTTATCAATTTGACTATTCTAGGTACCTCATATAAGTGGAGTCATATAATATTTTTCCTTTTGTGTCTGGTTTATTTAACTTAGCATAATATTTTCAAGGTTCACCCATGTTGTACCATGTATCTGAATTTCATTCCTTTCTGAGGCTGAATAATATTCCATTGTATGTATGTGACATATTTTTTTATGTATCACATCTGTATCACATCCATCCAAGAACATACAGGTTGTTTCCACCTTTTGGTTATTGTGAATAATACTGCTATAGATGTATATCTATATCTATATATCCATCAGGAGCAAGTGGACTTTATCACAGAAATGCAAGGTTGGTTTAATAGCCAAAAATCAATCAAATCATTTCACCATATTAACAGCAAAAATAAAAATAAAAACATATGGCCCTTTCAACAGATGCAGAAAAAGCCTTTGATCTAATTCAATACTCATTCATGAAGGAAAAATAAAAACATAGGACACTAGGAATAGAAAGAAACATCTTCAATCTGATAAAGAGCATGCACATAAAAATCAACATCATTTTTATTGGTAAAATATTGAATATTTTCTACTAAGATTAGGAACAATAAAACATCTTACTTTAACTACTTCTATCAATGTTTTATTAGAGGTCAGAACAAGTGTAGTAAGGCAAGAAAATAATAGAAAGTGTGATGACTGGAAGGGAAGGATAAAACTGTTTCTTTGCAGGTTATGTGATTATATTGTAGTAAGTCCTAAGGAGTCTACAAAATTTTACTAAAAATAATAAGTGATTTTAGCAAGTTCAAGAATACAATTCACTAAAACTGATTTTATTAATTAATAAATAAAATATAATTTGTATTAATAATTATTTAAAACTTTGGAATAAAATTAACCAAAGACAAGTAAAACCTGTACATCAAAATCTCCAAAATGTTGCTGAGATAAATTTAAAAGGATATAAAATATTGACAGATATATTGTGTTACTGGATTGAAAAACTCATTGTTGTTAAGATGTCACTTTTCCTCCAATAATTTGTAGATTCACTTCAATCCAAATTAAAATCACAGTGGGCTATTTTGTAGAAATTAATAAGATGATTCTAAATCTTGTATGGAAATACAAATGATGTATCTAGATTAGTTGAAACAATCTTGAAAATTGTGAAGAAACAATCTTGAAGAACAAAATTGCAAATTTCATATTATCTGATTTTAAGAATTATTTTAAGGCCAACCTAATGAGGATTGGGTGAAATTTGCATAAGAATAGAGCCACAACTCAGCTGAACAAACTAGACAGTCTAGAAATAAATCTACACATAAATGTCAATTGATTTTAGACAAAGGTGTGAAGGCAATTCAATGGAGAGAGAATATTCTTTTTTTTTTTTTATGGTTGGGCAACCATCACCACTATCATTTTAGCATATTTCTATCATCCCCAAAAGTCTGCTGTCAATCCCTGCTCCTACTCCCACCATCAGGCAATCACTAATCTGATTTCATAAAGGAAATTCTTTTTCAACAAATGGTCTATAGCAACTGTATAAACACATGGAATGAAATTTACCATGTCTACTTCGCAATATGCACAAACATTAGAAATGGATCATATACCTGAAAGTAAAATCTAAAGCAATAATCTTTAAAAAAAAATGTGAGAATACCTTTATGACCTTGGGTTATGTGAATATCTCTTGGCAAGGAAACAAAAAGCAATAGACATAAAGAAGATTAAATTTTAAAATGAATTTCACCAAAGTGATTTTTTTAAAAGTGTCCATCAAAAGATACCATTATGAAAATAAAAATGCAAGTCACAGGCTAGATAAAATATTCATAATCCAAATATCTGACAGAGAATTTGCATCCAGAATACATAAATAATTTCTACAAATCATTAATAAAATGTTAACTAGCCGATATAAACAGGCTAGATAATTGAACAGCCACTTATCAAAAGATATGGCAAGCCAAAAGCCCACTGAACCATTCTCCACTTGGGTTAAATAAAAACCACTTCATGCTCATTTGAAGAACTAAATTAAAGACTGATAATACTAAATGTGATGATTTGGAGGAACTAGAACTTTCATATGTTACTGGTGGGGGTACAAAGCGGTACACCCCTTTGCAAAACTGTTTGGCTGTTTCTTACAAAGTTAAACATACTCCATCAACCCATTGCCCAGAAATTCCGCTCTTAAGTATTTTCAAGAGAAGTGAAGCATATGTTCAAAAACAGCAGTGTGCCAAAATGTTTATAGCAATTCATAGTAGCCCCAAACTGCTAAAACCCAAATATCCTTAAGAGAAAAAAGGATAAATTCTGATTTATTCATATGATGGAATTCTACTCAGCATTTATAATAGAATATGACACTGTATAATGAATAACACTGAAGAATTAAGCAACAACAAAAACAGCAAAACATTTGGTTGAATAAAAGAATCCAGACACAATAGAGTACATGCCATATGATACAATTTGTAAACATTTCACATACAAGGTAAAAGTTGTATATATTGATTGAAATCAGAGCAGTAGCTGCCTATGAGTCCTGAGAATGATTGTAGGGCAGCATGAAGGAAATTTTTGGTATGATGGAAATGTTCTCTGCATTGGGTACAGGGTTGTATATATTAGTTAAAAATCATTGAATTATACACTTAAATGTGCACATTTCATTGTATATAAATGTTGCCTTAATTTAAAACAAATGTTACCAAAGTTGGTTAATAAATAAGAAGACCATTAATAGGAAGAGGAAGCACCTGTGTCAGTAGCATTGACTTTTTTGTGACTCCCTGAATACTATGCCCTTTCATAGTTCCTTACTGTCCTCCCTTCAGCTCTAACTGGCCCTTCACAAAATTTTCCCTTATCTCTTTTGTATCCACCTCCTTTATAAGGCAATCTCTGCTCTTCTTTTTGATAGCTCTCTTCAATTCTCCTCTTTCTCCATCTTAAGACCAATTCTGATTCTCCTTATTCCTATTAAAGTGTGAATGACAAATAGCATGTTGAACTGTTGACTTTCTGCCAAATATTTATTTTTTATAAGTGAAATGCTAGAACTCAGTGTCAAAGAAGTAGCTCAAAATAATTTGCACTATCTCAATAAATTTAGAATTTTATCTTTTATATTTTTAATCAGTTGTTCAACTAATACTGAGTTGTCAGAGAGTTTGATGAACCAGGAGATAAATTGAAGAGCTGTCAATCTGGGGAGAAGTGGGCAGATCTTAACCAAATAAGGAGTTAATGAATGTACATAAACAAAATGACAAAAGTTTCTGAAAGGGGGGGCATCTTCTAAGACTCTTTCCTCTTCTTCTTCTCTTCCATACATTTTACTTTCTATTCTATCACTGAATGTTTGAAAAATCACTCTAGTGTGTATCCTCAATTCTGTGACCATTCCTATTCATCTTGCTCAAATTCTGCTGTCTCTCACTTGTCCTAAGATGTCACCTTATTCGCTTCTGTGATTCCAGTTGTGTCCATCTCCTTTCTTAACAATTTTCCCTCCCCTTTCACTCTTCATCCTCTCTTTTTTAAAAAATAAATTTATTTATTTATTTTTGGTTGCATTGGGTCTTCGTTGCTGCGCAGGCTTTCTCTAGTTGCAGCGAGTGGAGGCTACTCTCCCTTGCGGTGCATGGGCTTCTCATTGCGGTGGCTTCTCTCATTGCAGAGCTTGGGTTCTAGGCATGTGGGCTGCAGTAGTTGTGGCACGCGGGCTCAGTAGTTGTGGCTCGTGGGCTCTAGAGTGCAGGCTCAGTAGTTGTTGTGCACGGGCTCTGCGGCATGTGAGATCTTCCCAGACCAGGGCTCGAACCCGTGTCCCCTGCATTGGCAGGCGGATTCTTAACCACTGCACCAACAGGGAAGTCCCCATCCTCTCATAGATTCTCTCCGAAATTCCAGCTACACTAAGTGTGGGTGGTTTGGAAATAGATTATACCCTTTCATGTTTCTGTACCTTAGCATAGACTATTTCCTTTTCCTGGAAAGTCCACACCGCAGCACTGACTTCATTAAGATCCAAGTAGTTAACTAACTTTTTTCAGGAAGCCATAGTCTGCTCTCTCCTGTGCATGCTTCCCTTTGATGACTTTTGTTTGTTATTATACATGCCATTTTGTCCTTTTGCCTGCTAGATTGTAAACTCCTTGAGAAAGGGATTGTGATAATCTATGTATTCTATTTTCTGGCCCAGTTTCTGACCCACTGTAAGCATTCAATAAATATTTGTTGACCTAATGTTTTATGAGAAATATTTAAAAAGATAACTAAACTTTCTTTTCTTTCTGTTTGAAATGTTTGTGTGTATGTATATTTGCTTCAGTTTTTTTTTTGTTTTGTTTTGTTTTGTTTTTGGTCTTCTTCCTTTATTTACACACATATACACACATGGAAAACCATTAACAAATGTTATTGAAGGAAGGTGCCAAAAGAAATTAACATAAATGGGTATATTCTCTGGAGTTGAACATTTTGCCATTTATTTTTCATGAGATAGCTTCTGAAACATCAGTCTTCACTGTAAAAAAACCTAATGAAGCAAAGCTGACTTTAGGAGCCATATTTGTAAAAGAGAAGTAAAAAGATTAGTTAATATTCTTTTAAGAAGATGATTTTCCTTTACCCAGTTTACTTATGTGCAAATCACTGACCCACTTTTAACATAATGAGGATAATAGGTAGGTTTGGGTAGGTATCAAAATTAAAGTCTAAAGTCTGCGTCTAAATTATGAGTTGCTTGCTTGTGAGAAATTTCCTAACTGGGACGGCTTCCAAAAGCACTTTACCGTAGCTTCATGGAATTTTCTCAACTGTTTTATTTGGTTCCTTCTCCACACCTCTTCCCTTGTGCATAGAGGCACATCTGTCTGTTTTCTGCCTTATCAAGCATGCATCTACATCTGTGAGGAAAACTCCACTTCCTCGGCTAAAAACCTGTATCTGATTGTGGCAATAAAGCTCTACTTCCTCAGTTCAAAACATACATCAGACAAGACCAATTACTTCAAATGACTCATAGTAACAGGCAAAGCAAGAGTTGTCTTTTCAAAGCCTTTGAACTTCTCCTGCTTCAAAGGTGTACTAAAACGTGGTTATGAGGTGATTGTCTAAAGTTGCCAAATTACCAGTTTCTAAGCTTTGACATTTGCTATTTTGCATAACTAGACAAAGGAAATCAGTGAGATTACCTTCCAGGGGGAAAAGAGACCAAAAAAAGGGCAGACAAAAAATTAACTATGACATAGGTGAGGCTGGTGGCCATGATGCCTCTTAGGCAAAGGGCAGGAAGTAACTATTGATAGAATCAGGTTACTAAGTTAAGCAAGCAGATATTTTTCATTCTTATTCTTTCTCTTAAAAACATAAAAAATATATTACTCTGAGAATGATCAGCAAATAAGATTTTTCTTAAAGAAGCCACTGTCCAGAAGTTTTGCCTGATATTTTGAATTCTGGTGAAATACTTCCTGATACTCTATTATGTGTCAAAAATGTCAGTAGTGGTAAAAGTAGTCAAAATTCATAATTGCCTGCCAGCTGGCTGAGGATTTGTGTGAATTGAATTTGTGGCCATATCTGTTCCTGTCCTTTCTCCAGAGTGAATTTAGTCTGACCTTCTTCAAGGGAAATACTTTCTATAGGTTTATTGCCTTCCTACCATACCTTTCAATAGCATAAAAGGCTTTTTATTTTACTTCTTGTAAACATCTTTAAAAATGTTTACCTTCTTTATAAAACTTCTTCCTAAGCACAGCAGGAACAGCTGAGCCTAATGGCTATGGGCCAGTTCTCTAGAGCCAGATGCCTCAGTTCAAATCCTGGTTCTGTATGTCCATTCACCTGGATGCCTTTAGATGGGCTACTGACTTCTCCCTGTCTTAGTTTCTGCATCTACAAAATGGGGATAATGTTGGGAATTCCCTGGAGGTTCGGTAGTTAGGACTCTGAGCTTTCACTGCCGAAGGCCCAGGTTCAATGTCTGGTGGGGTTTAATCCCTGGTGGGGGAACTAAGATCTTACAAGCCTCGCCATGCGGCCAAAAAAAAAAAAAAATGGGGATAATGTAACAGTACCTACCCCATGGGTTGTTATGAAAGAGAAATACATTAATATTTATAAAGCATTTCAAATAGTATCTGACACATGGTAAGCCATATATGTGTTTTGTAAAATATTTTAAAATGATGAGGTGTGTATATTTAATTTACTTTTCAGAGCTTTATTAAATTGAGAGCACAATGATTATGTTTTTCAAAAGTGAGATAATCTTATGGGAAAAAATGCTGAGGCCCACGGCCTGAGTCTAAGGAGAAGTACTTGGTAGTTGGAACTAGCCAGCTTCTCCCGTAATCTGCACCATACCAAGCCATTAAAGGGTTCCCCTGGCAGAAAGTTCAAAAATGCTACTGAATCCAGTGAACTAAGCCTTGTCTCCAAATATTTTTTCTTATTTTCTTAGTGTGTCATCCCTCTTAAAATAAGGAGCAAAAAATTTGAGACCCTTGAAAACATACCTTTTCTTAACAATAAATGAGCAATTTTGATGAGGTGATATTATTCACAATTTATAAATACCTAGCAGTCAGGCATGGTGCAACCACCAATTCTTAGACATTTAGATCAAGAGAGACACTTTAGGTTAGTTAGTTCAAGCCTCTCACTTTACAGAAGAAGAAGAAGACTACAGTGAAACAGACATAGATAGGTTTTCCAAGATCATAGTCACAACTAGCAATGGATTTGGGTCATGCTGTTGGAGAGCCTGCCTTTTGGAGTCAGGCAATGTTGAGTTCAATTTTCATCTCTCCCACTTCTATACCACTGAACGCATCTTAATCTTAGTTTCCACAACCCTGAAAATAGAGTGAGATGATATTTGTAGATGAGATAATAATTGTAAAGCAATTAGCACATTAGCTGGCTCATAGCAAACTCTCAAAAAATCATACCTATTTTTATTGTTAGTCTTATTATTTCCTTGTCTCCTGTGTGTCTTCCATCATAAAACCAAATACCAGATGTTAAAATAAATACTGGTATCCTCCAAATGATTATTGTCAAATCATACCCTCTATGATTTGCTCCCCTTCATCGTCTATCCAACACAGGTGGTTTGTAGATGCCCAGTTGGCACCTTAATTTGTAAGGCAAATAGTGACTGAGTCAAATTTTCATGCTCACATTTATATATAGCACAGACCCTGTAAATAAACCTGCAGAGTCAAGTTTTATCTTGTCCACTTTGTGTCATCAAGCTCTTGTACAGGAAATGGAGTGTATTTAATATTGGTGACTCCGTATGTGTCATTTAATCGTCTCTATTGATTGGATTTCATCAGAGTGTGGGGCTTGGACAGAGGTTTGATTAGACTGCAAGTATTCTTGGCCATTTTCTTTTACCCGACACCATATCAATGTACCTTCTGGTGTGATATCACTTTCAAAATCAATATCTGAAAAAAGCCCCGCACACAGGCGCCCAGGAAGAAAAGGCACAGCCTCTAAGTCTCCTTATACACACAGATTAAACCTCTCCAATTGAAAAAGATTTATTGCATG
Organism: Physeter macrocephalus; assembly: GCF_002837175.3. NCBI lineage: Eukaryota > Metazoa > Chordata > Mammalia > Artiodactyla > Physeteridae > Physeter > Physeter macrocephalus. The sequence continues at coordinate 52,512,795 of NC_041215.1, forward strand.
TTTTAGAGCAGGATAGAGGAGAAAATAAGAACTGAAGGTGTCTCCATAGATTTCTTGTGTAATTTACGCATCATTTTTTATTTAAAAGTGTCAAATTCTCCCTGTTAATGTTGGCTGACATTTGAGAATGGATCATTTTTATCAGTGAAATTTTACACTTTCAATCTAGTGCTTTTTTCCCCTAGATGTAATAATAGTCTATAAATATATTTTTTGGGCAAATTGATATCTTAGACAGACTATTCTTGCCCAAATTAATTTTGCATGGATTTTACTGCTGTGAAATGTCCACTGGGCCTCCAGACTAAGCTTCCACTGAAGCAAAGTTGATTTTTCTATTTGCCAAAGTTGTTCCATCACGAATTCACAAAGCTCAGGCTCCAGATTTAAATAACACAAACTAAGTAGCTTTAAGCAGCAAATGTGTCTCTTTATGCTAGGTTCATGGAGTTTGTGGTGGTGTCATTATGCTGACTGGAAAGGGGCTGGGATAAAATGCTTATTTATCTCTCCTCTGAAACATGGAATTTTCTTAGAGGTCAGTTGCTGGGATTCCTAATAAAGCCAGTTACCTGGCATCAATATACCCAGCGTTATACCCTGAGATGGAAGTCTTCTGCCATAGAGTGATAGGAATGAATGGATAAAGAGCATGAACTCCATTCTGTACTACGACTGTCCTCTTTTTTTGCAATACCTCTCTCCCTGTAACTTTATCATCTCCTCCTGCAGGTTCTTTTATCCTTGCTTTGTGTTCTTCCTTTTGTCATATGTTATTTTAGAAAAGTGCTTGGCAAACTAAAGACCCTGAGCCAAATTTGGAAGCTTGTTGTGTAGTAGAGACCATCTGGCCAGCAAAACCTAAACATTTGCTATCTGGTCCTTTGCAAAAAAAGCCTGTAGACCCCTGTATTAGAGCAACAAGTTTTCATTGTGAAATGACAAGTTTTATGTGGGATGAGTTGGAGGGAAATGCAATTCCTCCCCAAAATACCATCCTGTTCTCTGATAATAATTGTATTTTCTGTATCTCATTTCTAAAGTTACAAGTATCAGACTGTCATTTCTACTTACATTTTTGTATAATGTTCTCAATGTCAGGAAATATTAAGATGCTGAAAACGTAGTTCTGTACATTTTGCTATCTTCTGTGATGACTCCCTCACCCTTATGAAATGGTTAAAGTGTGTGGTTGCCTCTGGAGAGAAAGTATATATTTATATACATATTTAATGTTTTGAATTGTGATTTTTATAAGCATGTGCACAAATATATTTAATACAGATTTTAAAATTAATTATTCCTGAAGAGCTTTTTCTAGATCCTGGTCAATATATTATATAGAGTAGAGACTTTTTCTACATTTAGAAAGAAATGATATGATATGATATCAGGTAAAAATCAGTTTGTAACACAGTAATTTTCACATACATACTCATTTAAACTTTTTCACATGTATAATCAGGGAACCTCAAGCAAGAAAATTATAATACAGTTGAACTAAAGCAAAGATTCTCAGGCATGACCTTTCCCAAACTGTTTTAGAACTTAATAGAAGTAGCCACCATTTAGTGAGTATTTACTGAGTATCAAGTGTTTTAGGTTTAACGTTTCAATTAATCTCCCTGACAATGCTGTGAGATGGGTTGGAGATGAGGAGACAGAGGCCAAGGGTTTAGTCACCCTCAGCCAAAGGCATATGTGTCAAGTCTAGAGCTCAAGATCTTTCCACAACACTGGGTACTTCTAACTGAAGGCAGATCTCCATGGTATGCAGACTTCAAATACCTCTTGGAGGCCAGTTTCACTAGGGATTTGGGAACAGAGAGACCCAGACACTTTCAGAACAGCCCTAGGAGCTTTGATGAGTCCATTGAAAATCTAAGTAGTACACATTAGGAAAAGAGTCTGTGTTCTGATTTTCAGTTCATCAGGGTGTGGAATCTTGGGGGAAAGATGTCCACTACAATTCATGAGAGGGAAGAAGTTCCCCAAGTTCAGGTTTTATTTTCCAGAATCTGAACTCAGATTCAGAGCACTCATCCTTCTACAGCCTGGGGCTGAAGTCGTCAGTGAAGATGTTGCTCCTATATCACGTAAAGAGTTTCAGTGCCCCCAAGTCATGGAAACTTGTTCTTAAGGGCCCATAGGGATCTGGGCTGAAAAAAAAAAAGGGGGCATATGTTCTTGATCTGCCCTCCTGACATGACGTATGCTGTGGTTAATTTTGCTAAAACTTTGTTCTGATCAGGTTAATTCCCTTTTCACCAACCTTGCCAAAACAATAAATATTTATTTCCAAAGAATACTTTCTCTGTGCATTTAAACAGTTTGCTATACATCAACGAGATCCTGGAGGTGTGTGTATGGTGTGTCTGTGTGTCTGGGTCTATGTTCTTGTTGATCACATCCTGCAGGTAATGACAAACTGAAAACAGTACAGTCATCCCTGGTATCTGCAGGGGATTGGTTAAGGATCCTCCATGGGGACCAAAATCCATGGATGCTCAAGTCCTTTATATAAAAAGATGTAGTACAGTTGGACCTCCGTGTCTGCAGGTTCTGCATCCACAGATATGGAGGGCCAACTCTACAGTAGAAAGGATATGAGAAAAGAGTCTCACCACAGGATGGAGGTGGGACATGGAAAAGGGTTGGGTGAGAGTTGGGAGCTTGCTCTAGCCTGGGACTGGGAAGGTCTCACGGGTGATGTAACTTCAGATGAAAAACTCTAAAACTCTAGTATTGGAAGGACAGTTAGATCTAGGTTTTGTGGTGCCTGAAACTCATACCATTTGTGAGGGGGGATTCTTTAAGAAAAAAAGATACAAAACCACAAGCATAAAATTATGTAGGAAGTCTTGAAAGATGCCTTAAAATCTTAGGTTTCCTTAGCTCATAGTAAATCTGTTTCAGGTTGGACATTGACATTGTAACCTGATTTTCTCGCTGGGAGCAAATGCCTCTGTCAGCAGATAAAGAGTATCTCTAGGAGTATTTCAGGCATCCTAGGCTGAGATCAAACTGAAGTTTTGTCCTAGACTGTTGGAGAGGCAATCGGGTCTCCGGAAGCTGGTCCAGATGCCAAGGTTAAGATACACTAGAAGTCTCCTGGTTGAGGTGCTGGGCTGTTTTGTGACCTTGAGAAAGACTGGGATCTGGGCAAACTCATGCCATGTAAAGATCCCCAAGGATGAATGTAAGATACAGCTGTGAGGGCAACCACAAAGGAAGCAGTGATATCCTGCTGTTCTCCCCTATCGTTATCTTCAAACCAGGAGAAAAGTTGGGAAGACTGGCAAATTAACTTCTGTTGTTCTGTGACGATTCCAGGGGAGAGCTTGCACTTCATTTAGGTTGTGTGGTGAAGAGAGAGGCTGTGCTTTCCCCCTCAACAACTCAGTGGATGTCTCTGGGGCAGCAACACCCTCATAGGTCCATGGGAAGCAGAGGCAGGAACAGGACATGAAGGATCCAGTTCTGAGTGGAGAGGATATGGCACCTTGTAGAAAATAACTGAGAAACACTCTGAAAGTGAAATGTTTTTCCACTTGGAAATGTTCGGTCTCAAACTCACTTAATTTGTGTACTTATCAAGTGCATCAACAACCTTAAGAACAGTTTGGTGTTGCCTGGTAGACATACAATCAAAGCAAATAAACACTAAATAACTTGGCTATATTTCCTGTCACTGACCTTTGTTCAAGAGTTCTTTCCATCTTGCTTACCAACTGCTTATCCCCAGTCAATCTGCATTGGATGAAAACGACTTGTCCTATGAGGTCCAGCTCAACTGGCCGCGAAATATGAAAACCTTCCCTGATTCCCCCAATCACAAACGGTCTTTCTATTTGAAGCATTATGTCTTTACATCTTTCTATGGCTCTACACACTTTCACCTAGAAGTGTGGTTACTTTAGCGAATATCTGGACTAGCCTCTCTTGTCTATGAGGATTGGAATGTTACTCTTAAATCTTTTGGGTTTCTGTTTGCTTCATAGTGTTTGTAACAAGGCAAAACTGCACACTGAAATCTCATGGGAAACAAGAGATAGCCCTAGAACTGAGCTAACCAGATGGAAACAAAGTTGGGAAGTTAAAAGAACCTATCAGCTGTGGGTACAGCAGTCATCTTCATTCACTGACCCAGCCTCACATCATACAAAGCCTGTAGAAAGGAAGCATGACTCATTCATCTTGGTAGGTAGCAAGCCAGTACTGCAAACACAGTGGTTGGTGGGGCACTAAGTACACAGTGCCCAGATGGACTGAAGGTTGTCTGGGTTGTAGCATGAATGTGTTTCTTAGAGGAAGATACCATTCTGATAGGAAATGTATGAGCTTGGTTACCCATGTACTAAAAAAATTATATTTTTCTCCTCAGCTCCTCTACTCCCCCGAGCCAAAATCCTTCCACTGAAGACTTTGTCATTAGGTACTATGACAATGCTTAGTTCCCAGACTCTCATAGGCCAGTCTGCATCTTACTCTCTGTGTATCCCTCAGAGCAAGACCTTTTGCACATAGGAGGCACTCAATAAGTTTTGAATGAATAGGTGGCTAGAAATCAGCTGTAATATCCTTCTGCACATACATCATACGTAAGCTACCAGGGTTTGGGGATTTTTTTCCCCTTTAATCTGTATTTTCACTAAGAGAAGGAGGGGAGTCATTATTCTTTTACACATGAAGTACCTCATTTTTAATGTAGGTAAACTGCCTGTTCAGAGAAAACAGTACATTGTGGTACTGAAAACAACTGTATGGCTCATGAGAGCTACCTTATTATCTGACTAAATTGGTTTATGTAGAAAAAAACTAAAGAATAGAAAATATACATTCAAACATTAAGTAAATATCTTAAATGGAATCAAATTCCTGGAGAAGATATGAAAGCTCTCCATCTGGGGTCAGGATGGGGATGGGGGAAGGCTTGAATCTTTAGCTGATTTGTTGAAGAAAACTTATCAGTACGTAGTACGTGGTGAAGAATAATCCTGAATTGGCACAAGCAGGAAAGGTAGGATTTGCCTGCTTCTTTGAACATTAGTTCATATTCTTCATATTCATTATACTGTAGACCATTAAGCTATTTTATGGGCATGAGAGAAGTTCAAGTACAGCACAAGTTGCCAAAAGGATTATGAATTTCATTTTGATTGATCAATAATTAACTGTACCTTGTGAAATTACAGGCTTGACTAACTGTGGAACGTATTGTAGTGAACAGCCCAAGCTGCCAGAAAGAACAGAGAAGACAGAAGAAAAAAAGATGGAAACTGAAACATCTGTCCCCTTTATGCTGCAAGAGCTGGTAACCAAGATCTCGCCGTTTCCTTCTCTATCTAAAGTACAAACAGCATAAAGCAGGGATTGGATTGATACAGGACACTACAGAAGATGTTTGCTTATAATTATTTCTAGCACTTTTTTGAAGCTCAGGGATAAAACATTTCCAATTATTCATCAAGCTCTTGGAACACATAGGCCTCTATAAGAGGGATTTAGCAGAACAACAAATAGCACACAAGGGTACAGATGAAAGGAAAGAATGTGAAGGGATTATTACCATAAAAAAGCAAATGACTATTTGATGGAATTACAACAATACAGGGAGTCAGAGAGGGATGGGAAAATAATGCTAATTGATAAATACATAGCTGTTTGGCATTAATTTGAATTATGTCATGGCTGTGAAATGAATAATAACTATCATTTGCTTTTCACACGTGAATATATATATATGTATATATATATATATACACACACACATATACATATATATATATATAACTTTTGAAATATAACTATTCTAGACTTCCGTTGCCTCAGTGGCTGCCTTGGAAAAGCTGTCCACTTTCCTTCAACCAATGAGAGTTCTAATTATTAAAATATTGGTGGAAATTCCCTTTACTAATATCTGACAGCCTTAGTTTACCCAAAATACACAATTGGTACTACCCATTTATGGTTTACATCTACGTACTTCTAAACAGGTTTTTTCTTTTAAGAAGATATTTCTTTTTGTTTCTTTAATTATTTATTTATTTTATTTTTGGCTGCATTGGGTCTTCGTTGCTGCACGCAGGCTTTCTCTAGTTGAGACTAGCAGGGGCTACTCTTTGTTGCGGTGCGTGGGCTTCTCATTGCTGTGGTTCCTCTTGTTGTGGAGCACGGGCTCTAGGCGTGCGGGCTTTAGTAGTTGTGGCTCGTGGGCTCCAGAGTACAGGCTCAGTAGTTGTGGTGCACGGGCTTAGTTGCTCAGCAGCATGTGGGATCTTCCCGGACCAGGGCTCGAACCCGTGTCCCCTGCGATGGCAGGCAGATTCTTAACTGCTGCACCACCAGGGAAGTCCCATAAACAGGTTTTGAGTACTGTCTAATGTGGACAAATGTTAAAATCTAAACCAAATCTAAAACAAAGCATAGGGTTGACTATCCCTGCCTCTGTTCTGTAATTCCTCTACGTACTTTTCTTCCTTTGTTAGTACAGAGAAAAGTTAAATTATCTAGCGATAACAGCAATTTTAGCACAAATATGCTTTTAAAATTGCATTTGGCAGATTTATGGATGCTGGGGAATCTCAAAATAGAAGGTGAAATCACTTTCTAACCACAAATAGCTGAGCCACCCCAGTAACAGTATAGTTCAGACCTGGGAATAGATTACCTTTCAAAAAGATATTGAATTTAAGTATTTCTTTCCAGTTACCTCTGATCAGATAAAATGATTTCTATTTATTTTTTAATAAAATAAAATACTTGGGAAAAAAGTACCAAAGGAATTCAAATTAAATGGCAAGACAGGATCTCTAACACTCTTCTATTATCCCAAACTAAAAGAACCCATCCATTGGTTGTTCCACTCAAGAATGTTGAAGTTCTCACAGGCCCATTCAATCATGAGCTGTATTTGCCCCAGAGTGTCCTTCAGAGAGCAGAGAGGCACTAGGTGGTTAGGTCTTTGAGGTTTTCTGTAGTTCTCTTTATATTTTTGTTTTCTAAACTTTGTGTTACATACAACTCAAATTTTTAGTTTCAGACAGAAATAGTATACTTGCGGGTGTAGTCAAGACGTAAGATTCATGATGGCACAGCATAATAAAATAAATCAGTTTTGCTACCTAATAATGTGCTTTAAAGAATAGAGAAAGTTTAGTGTGCAGTTTAGGAAGGCACACATTTACAAATTAAGATATATCGGTCACCAATGCACTCAAAAAATATTAACTCCACAAATCTGCATAGTAGTTCTAAACACAGAACCTCTTCTGGTCAGTTTGTGGGGAGAGAAGAGTAAAAAGGGTGAGATACTATAGGGTCCTGGAAGAACTGAGACCTTCAGAATAGCAGATAGGTCAAGAAATAAATGTGTATGAAATAGGATTCCAACTTTTTTTTGAACAGAGAAAGCATTTACCGATAAGGAAAAAAATAAAAGATGAAAAGGTATCTAGTCATTTTCTGTGTGTATCTCTTCTGAAATTGGGGATAGGAAAAATATTTCAGTTTTATACTGATTTTCTTATGGCTTTTGGAAATTATTTATTTACATTACACTAAAATAAATACCACAATAAAGTTTTTGTTTACTATGATTTAAAGTAAATGTTTCATGACCAGGATTTAAAGTTACATTTGTGACTGCAAATATTTCTTAGAAATGAATATTTCCCTGTTTTGCTTTTATACTAAACAAATCTGCAGCAAGTTACTTTAAAAATGAAATAAATCTTGTGTTCATAGTGACAGTCAATAACACTACAGCATAATAATCAATTGCTATTTGTAGCAGCAGGACTAGCAGTGGAGGCAGATCAGTGCAAATTACTGTCACTGTGTGCTGTCATGTATGCAGCCAGCCTGTAGAACCAAAGACAAATGAAGCTCGATTCAGTGGAACGAGACAGTACTTAGTCATACCTGCACCACAACAGAGGAATGTGGGTTGGCATCAAATATAACAGGAAAGTGGATATAAATTTAAAACATTGATGGGTAAGAAAAATAAATTAATCCAGCTAAGAGTTCTGCTCCCAAGATTCAAAGTTAAATGCTCATATCTTTTTTTTTCTATGAGCTGGAAATTGGTGGATTACAGGTGTCCAGGGATCTACAAAAAGGTTAGATGGCTTTTTAGTGAACGCCAGAGAAGTCTGTGCTGTACTTGACTCTGTTTCAGAGAGATGACTGACTCTAAAATCAGATATTAGGTGTAAATCACTAGTAATGGCCAATTCTAATGACAAATTTAAGTGATAATATATTCCACATACAAATAAGAAACAACTAAGAGGGGGGAAACCATGTTTGTCAATATCATTGGGGATTAAAATATTTTTAAAATCTTCTTAATTTTTTATATTTAATTCAAAGAAAGAAAGGAAGCCACTGGTCTATCATTGGGAAGTCCTTAAATCTTTTACCCAATCAAGTAATTTTAAAGCTAGAACTACTGATTTTCTACCTTAGTCTCTTTCTGTGATGAATCAGACGACTTGCTTTCTTTTTGCAGGTAAGTAATACAGAATACAGAGAGTAATGGGGAGAAGGCAACCAGTATATTCAAATCCACGAAAGAAAAAAGCTGAGCAGATTGACAATAGCATAGTAATCCCTCCATTTCTAACACTCCCCAGTAGTTAATGAAGTTTGCAGAGAGGTATAGTCACTCATTCAGGAGAAAAGTGCTTCAAATATTTCCTTGAACAAGATCAGCACCAACCATGTAATCTACTGCACCCTGTTTTAAATGAATCTGGGGTGCCCCTTGTTCAAAAGTAATAAGAATTTCAAGACCACACAGCAGACCACTGAACCAAGCATGGGCCCTCTAAATGTGGGGCTTCCTCCAATGACCCAGATTGTGCACCCATGAAGCCAGCAATTGATGCAAGAGTTCATCTTCCTAAGATTCGACCTCCCCACAAACACCAGCCTAGTTTGGTTTATGTTACTTAACCCTCAACAAATTGATCTCTAAAACAACGGTTACAGATTGATAGCCTGCAGGCTGAAGTTGGTCCAGAGACATATTCTGGTCGACCTGATGGGTGACTCTTATAGGTCAAGACTGAGTAACAGCTGATCCCTTTGGATGAGACTTCTTCTCTCAGTCCTTATTATTTCTTATTCTTTGACAGTGAGCCATTTTTGCCCCTTACATACCTTCCTAGCCCCTGTTAACATTTGAGTTTACCACCCATAAAATGGTAGTGGAAATCTTTAGCTAGCTTTCCCTGATCCTAATAGCAGTGCAAATAATAGCAGTAAAAGCATCATACTGGAAAAACCTACATGGATCTTAAGAAAACATTAGTTAAACACAAATAAGTTAACAGTATTGATGAAATGTATATTCTGTAAACTATGCTCTCAGGAAAAATTTGCATTAACTCACTACCTCCTTTAATGAAAACCTGTTAGGAAGAAATGCCACTCTCTACTTTCACCCTGTTTACTTCACTGAACTAGATGGGAAAAAAAAAAAAACCCTCAAAAATTCACTTACCAATATGTTGAGCCATTTACAATTCTGAAATCACATTAAAAGCAACTAACAAACACCAAGGGGAAAGGGGCAGAAACACTTAACTACAATTAAAAGAAATTGAAATGACCCTCGGAAGCAAACTGTGATGAATGAAAAATAGTAACTCTTTTCCCAAGTAAAATGACTTTATCAAAATGACAGCATGATGCCTAAAATATGTACATTATTTAGAAATGTGACAATTCACTCGATTGTTAAACATGGTGGTGATAAATTGTAGTTTTCTAAAAGGGACCAAATGACCTGAAAAATAATGCACCTAAGATTTAAGAAAACATTTCTGCCAAATATGATAATGCTTTGAGTTCAATACAGTGACTTTCTTATTGATAGTTCATGTTATTAATGGCTTAAATATATAACTCTGTCTTATAACTCTATCATGGGCAGAATCCAACTGCAAACCCAGTGTGTATTTTTATTGCTTTCATCTTGCTAGACTATTTTCAAGATAGAAAGTCTATGCCAATTTAATTGTGATTAGACTTAACTTCTGGATTAAGCTCACATATAAGAAGATGAACAAATCCTAGGATGTATTTTTACAAGTCATCATATTTGACTACTGCTTCAACTTCCCAACGAATGGAATGAAGAACTTAATATAAATTTTTGGTCTCTGCTGTATTTTACTCTGTATTTTTGGCTCTGCTGTATGAAAGCTGTTTGCCTTATTTGCAGCATTTGGAAAAAAGAAAGCACATAGCAATACTCTTGAGTCAAACTTTTGCCACAGTCAGCCACTGTTTCTGAGATGTCAGGTCTGTATAACTATATTAGAGCAGATTTTTTTCCTTCATTCTGCCTCTATTCCCCAAACTGTAATTCCATTCAAAGAAATATTTGCCATGTAAGTCAGCAAGGATTAGAACTACCTTTAAGAGATTGCTTTTAGAATATTATTGGTGTTTACCTGGCAGAGAACAGATAAGACTACTGCTATCGTTATTGTAATTTTACTGAAGATGTACCTTTTTAATGATGAAAACTGTGTAAGGACTTTGGCTTTCTCCGTTTAAAATACATGCTGCAGAGCTCAAAGCTTAAACTACATGTGTTAGATGTGAGATTTCTTTTTCGACAGAATAAATTTAAGGTGGAGCATGATGTGTCACTAAAAATGTTTCCCAGGAGAAATCTATCTCACGAGGGTGTGATTCATTTGGCCCAGGGAGACTATAAAGCTAGCACCACTAGCCCATACTTCTGAGTTGTTTGCTCTTCATGAAGTAGTCTAGGTGTTATCTACTGACCTCTCTTCATTGTCATTTTTCTACAGTGATCTCCTTTTACAACTGGTGAATTCCACTTCATCTTTTCTATAATATCCACACATCCCTTGAGTAAGAAATATGGCTTATGGAAAAATGAATAAGACTTGGGCTTGACAACAATGAACTTAGCACTAAGTGGAGACGTTTGTACACATTCTATCATTCTGTATAACCATCCGGAACAAAATGGATCAGGGATGAGGCTGACTTGGCACCTTTATGGTTGACTAACCTGCACAGATTCACATGCCTAATAAGTGTCAGGGCAAAGATTTGCACCTATGCTTAAAGGTCCCAGCTCTTTTCATTGTGCCATGTTGTCTTTCTTCAGGATCTATGGGTTAGAGGCCTCTGTACCTTACAAGCCTTATCAATAAATGAACCAGATGACATCTTTGAGGATATTTTGGATTGAGTTAGAGGTAAAGTTTACAGAACTGGGAATCCAAAATAAAAATGACTGCCCTTTCCCTCATGACTCTTAAATTAAATTAAAACTGGAATAATTTTTGAATCCTAGAGTCTCAAGAAAGAAGCAAATACCATATAAACGAGTTGATTACAAGAATTTTTTGAAATGCCTTTCCCATGATATCATGTATTTGCCTAAAGTTGAAATTTAGTAGAATCTTCTGAATCATAAAATAAATACCAACCTTTATTTTTTATATTTTTGGTGTTAAGAATTTTTTAATATTTACTTTAATTCTTTGAAAAGCAGTTATTTATTCACATATGTGTGTGAAGGTTTAGTATACATATCAATACAACCATGAATGACAAATGTCTTACCCTCAGTTTGCTTAAAATGATTAATAAAGTACCTGTGTAATATTTCACAGTTAGCTAAAAAACTAATTATATAGTTCTGTACCTGAAACCTTATGAATATATACTAGTAAAGAGCTTTAAAAATACCACATGTGGATAAAAAGACATTCAGTTATATTAAATAGCTGGTACAAATATCAGTCGCATGACTATCTCATACATGTAGTTTCATTTTTGTGTTTTTACTTAAAAAATATAAAATGCAAACTCAGTGTTATAACAACTTTGTCAATTAGCTAATTTTACAATGTGTAATTCCATCACAAACTTTCCAAGTACTATAAACACTAGTTATTTTTGATGCCCTTTCTATGTTTTCTGCAACATAGAAATAAAGAGCAGAGTATTCAACTCCATCATTCATTGGTACTCCTGTTTATTATAGAGAATAATATAATTATATATTATATAATATAATATATAATATATATAATATATATTATATATATAATATATAATATATATTATATATGTAATAAAATTAATATATAATTATTATATTATATATATTATATATTATATATATAATATATAATATATAATATATAAATAATATAATATAATATATATTATTAATATAATTAATAATATATATTATTAATAATATAATATAATAAGAATAACTCTAGAAAATCCCATTTATTTTATGTAGCATGTATATGATAAAGAGCATATCAAGATTTCTATTAAAATAGAAACTCACATTGAATGTTTGCTTGCAGTGCTGACAGTACGCTCACACCTGTTGGTTCCAGAAAACATTGTTAGGAATTTTAATGATTTGAATTGTAAGAAATGCATTAGCATTAACTAAAGGTGATGAAAAATCTCTGGTTCTAGTTTTTAGACTCTCCCACCGCCCCCCCTGTTTTTCACTATTTCCTTTCCTTACATTGGATTTTGTCATGTGTATAGGTATAACCATATGGGGAAATGTGAGATTGATTGCGTAGTAGCAACATAATATAAAGTGAATGGATCTAAGAGTCAAGATTTCACCAAATGAAATATTTTTAACTTCTATTTTTTACTAAGAAAAATAAAACTAGATGGAAACCATTGTATCAATATTACTATTTAAAATTCTAATTATTTAGAATTGTAAGATGAAAAAGACTCTCAAAAATTGTATTGTGCTCTCCTGTCATGCAAGATGATGGTAAAATAAAGCTGAAAACCCAGACATTAAGGAGGAAAAAGCAAAGGAAGGGTGATGTCAGTGGCAAGGTTAAGAAGGATAACCACAGGGCAAAAATGCCCAAGAAAGGGAAACCCACTACAGTTGAAATTCTGTCTTAGTCAGAGGAATCTGCAGGTATTCCCCATCCAAGGAAAGCCATGTGCAAGAGGAAAAGTTCGGCAGTTAAATCCAACATTCAGAGGCAAAAGGAGATGGTTCTTGCTACTGTCACAAGCCAGTTGCTGGTAACAAGAATGGTGGCACCCAAGTGTTCAAACTTGGCAATATATCTAGTTATTATCCTACTGAAGAGGTGACTGAAAAGCTGTTGAGCCACTGAAAAAAACCCTTTTGTTACTATGTGAGAAAACTTAGAGACAGTGTCATTTACAGATCAACTCTACTGGTCACTGCAGAGGCAAAAATGTGGCTTTCCTGAAGCAGCTTTCTACTTGTAATTGGATCTCTGGTCCTCAATTTAGTTTCTCTATGCTGAACACAAAAGAAATGTGTCATTGCCCCCTCCACCAAAATCGAAATGAAAATACCCAAACATTGCATTGATGCCTACTTCAAGAAGGAGCTACACAAGCCCAGCCACCAAGATGAGCATCTTGACACAGAGAAAAAATTACCAGGATACAGAGCAGTGCAATATTCATCAGAAAGCTCTGAACTCTCAAAGTATGCCAACAATCATAGCTGTTCCCAGCTCCATGATTATCTGCGTTCAGTGTTCTCTCTTACAAATGAAGATTATCCTCACAAATTGGTGCCCTAAATTTCTAACAGAGAACACTAATTAAAATAACTGAAACATTAAAAATATAGTATTGCTTTAAAAGTCATTCATACCAGCATATGTTTTCAGTTCAATTAATTAATATTAATTGATTAATTAATATCTTGAGGTATTGATACATAGAGAAAATTTACATTTGACCAAAAATAAAATTTTTATGAGAGTCAATTTTTCAAAATCTTTCCTTTTAAAATTAGACAACATTTTTGTCATTGAAAAGTTTGATTCTATATGCAAATTGTAATTAACAAGTAATAAAAAGTGAAGTAACTATTCAATACAAATAATAACTTAGTATTATTTTTCCCCAGAAATAAAAGTAAGGTTTTTAAAAAATATAATAATACCTCATTAAAGTCATAATGCTATTGATATACATGAAGTTTTCAATGAACCTGGATTTTATTTTTTACTTATCATATATCAGATGATGTGAATGTAATGGTTCACAATTTTAAAGGATGTTGATTCTATTTAAGAAATAAGAACAGACACTAGTAGATAAAATATATATGTTCCATATATAAGAAGATTTATTATTAAATAAATAGTAACAAATATTAAATTTTTCTTATTTAGGGGAAAAATCTAGATTCCATAGAACATAGATACAATGCTTGAAAAAAAGAGTAGTTCCCAGCTAATGGAGGACTCTGAGGGAAAGGGGCCTGCCTGATATTTAGGAAATTATTGTAGCTAGAATAGGGGTAGTTTATCAGTGTTGCAGTTTGGAAAATTAACAACCATGTATAAAACTTACAGGAAAATTGATAACCAACTATCCTACCATCAGAAAAGCTACTCATTTCTCAAAGACGTCCATTGAGATATTTTGCAGCACTTAGGGTTCACAAAGTGTAGCGTTTGCAATATGGGAAAATAGCCTTCAATAATAACCTTTCCCTTAAAATGGTGGCAATTGTCAAGGGCCTAATATAATTTGGCAAAAAGTGCCTTGTGTACTTCAGTCAAGAGCTGATTTAATCTTATTACAAAAACTATAATGGTTTTTTTGAACTTCTATCTAGTCTCTATTGGTCTAGTCTGGTAGATAGAAATTCACTTCCTCTTTTTGTTCTTTTAACTTAAGATGCTTTGGAAAAGGAAATGAAATTTATCAAGGTAATGTAGTTGATTCTAACAATAAGAAAACTTTGAAGTTAAAGTAGTTTAGTTGGGGAATGTCAATGAGGCTTCCATGGAGTGCTTAGATGCTTCATGCCAGTTATAATGGGCACCCTTCTCCCCAAAGATAGGAAAATAGTATTTGTTTCACATTATCTTTAACATCTCCAGCAAGCTATCCTTCATACACAATTGCATAATTCATCTAGCATCACTGTCTCATGTATGGCTGGTTGTATACACCTATCTGAGAGATTGACAAGCTAAAGAAAAAAACTGTGATGAACATTTATACTCTCAGATGAAAAAGAAAGCATTATAGTTTATGTATGATGCACACATAACTGAAAAATTTTGGAGATATAGTGAAAAGTGAATTGTAGACATTGAATCCCAAGGGAGGGTAAGTTTTGAGATTCTCCAAGAAGCTATTCCTTAGTTATCTCTTAGTGCAATAAGAGGGACTTGAAGAATGATTGATTATAATAAGAAAGATCGTGGTGAGCTTAGATGCCTTTGCACACAATCTTTCAATCCCCAGAGTTGTCTCACTAACCTCTCAACTTCAGTCACAAAACTGGCTTGGTCTCTGGAATAAATCTGGTTCATAGGTGGAAAAAAATATGATGTCTCAACATCAAACAAATCTTATTTTTGTTTGGAATATGCAGTTCCTGTAACTAGGCTTAAGACTATTTGAAATTAAGTTCATGTCTTACATTCCATTTTTTAGGAACTTGACACACACAATGTACCCTTGTACATTGCACAGGGGTATCCAGTGACATGGTCCCTCTGTGACAGAGATCTTTCTCTCCCTGGTGCAATTTTCTTAGTGTTTAGAGACATGTTTTTGAATCTTAGTGCTTGTGACTGGATTCCTGCTACTCATTCTTAGATCTACTCATCCTGACAGAGTTCTTGCTTGGAATTTTGCCTATTTTATGAGAAATTCATTGGCTTTTATCACTGAATAACTCAGACACGATTAACCACCTAAAATTTATTTATTGAATACTCAATATGTTTCAGTAACTGTGCTGAATGTAGAGATACAGTAGTAAATAAAACAATATTTTACCTATCTCCCCGGGATTTACAAGCTAGTGGGGAAGCTGGCATTAGATGTGAGCTCAGAATGATGATTTATGTTGCAAACGGCCATGACAAAGAGCTATGGAAGTGTATGTCCAGGTATCTAACCTGGTCTGGATGATCAAGGAATGGCTTCTCATGAAAGGATGTTTGAACAGTGACCAGAAAAGAATTAGCAAAGTGAACATGGGCAGAAGAATATTTAAGCAGAAGGAAACATGTATATAAAGACCTAGCAGCATAAAACGATGGTAGATTAGAGAAAATAAAAATCATGATGTCTGAACTGTAAATGGGATTGTACCTGTCTGACTTTTTTCTGACTTCCCAGGACTTGCTGTGATTACCTGCCCTGCCTTATTTCGAGTTATGTCCACTCCACTATTTTTTACTACATTGATGTCTGAGGCCATGGTCTGAATATAAGGTGACGTTGAGGCTAATCAGCAGAGAAACAGGAGTCAAACGCAAGGTGTGATACCTGAAACTAGCACAACATTGTTAATCAACTATACTCCAATATAAAATAAAAATAAAAAAGCAGAGTGTGATAAAAGTAAGATGGATTAGATCAATGAATAGGATGTGCTGTAGGATACATTCTATGGAAGATTTAGCAGTGGACCTTCACTGCGAGGAATAGAGTGGGGAATGATGAGGGTTGAAGAGAACTTACCAATAGTGATGTTAAGCAAGAGAGAAATTAATAGACAGAAATAACTATTTCCAGTCACATCTTCGTTTGGAATAGAATGTTCATATTTAAGGTTAACATTTGTTTCTAAATTTATTCTTAATGTATCTCTTTTAAAAAGTTAAGAATATTATTAAGATGTTGGGCTCAATTGCATAATATTGTTTGGACATTTTTGATTGTGATATTTAGATTAATATTTATGTTGTACACATTATGAGTGACAACAATTTGACTCAATTTTTACTAATCTTCCTTATTCAGAATTAGGCACAAATAAGCCCTTACTGTCACTCCATGCTTATGCACTTAAGTTCTCCAAATCATCAGAGAAATTGGTGTGGGAGACAAGTGTGGAATCGCTGTTTCAAGTCCTCTCCAGGATGACCAGGGTGGGACAGAAGATGCTGCCTGGGGCAGATGGCAGCTGCAGAGCGATGGTGTGATTCAAATTGTTAACCTGGACAGAAAGACTTGGTGTAGGTTGGAAGAGGATTCAGATTAAGAAAGGGAAGTAAGTTTGTCTCTGCCCAAAGCCCAGCTCTCATCTTGAAGCTTTCATAGCAATTTAATGTGCGTGATCTTTTTAGCCAGGCACAGGCCTATCCCATATTTAAATAGACCCAACTTAAGTCTTTTGCTAATCAAAAGGCAGAAGAGTAAGCTGAAGTATCAAATTCAGAAATATTGGAGAATTCACCAAAGCATTTTCACAAACCTGAATCGATCTGGGTCTGCTTGGTTTCACCTTAAGGCTATTTTATAAAAAGTTTTCATATCTGAGAGAAACAGAGACACAACTTCAAACACCTTGAAGAGGTAGCAAGGATAGGTATTAGGCAACCTCTAAAATGACCCCCACTGATCCTTGCCTCCTGCTGTGCATGCATTTTTGTTATAAATTCCCTCTGAGTGTGGGTAGACCTAGCAACTCACTTCTAACAAAAAGAATATTGCAAAAATGTTGGGATATTTCTTATAAGACTAAGCATGCAATTAACCAGCAATTGCACCACTAGGCATTCATCCCAGAGAAATAAGAACTTATTATCACACAAAAACATGTACACAAACGTTTGTAGCAGCTTTATTCATAATAGTAAAAAACTGACATTAGCCTACATGTCCTTCAACAGGTTGATGATTAAACAAACAGTGTTACACACCTTCTCTGGAATACAAGTCAGCAAGAAACAGGAACAAACTATTGATACATACTGCTTGACGAATCTCCAGAGAATTTTATTGAGTGAAAAAAAAGTCAGTCCCAAAAGGCTGCATACTGAATGTTCCATTTATATAATAATTTTGAAATGACACAATTACAGAAATGGAGAACAGATTAGTGGGTGCCAGGGGTTAGGGGCAGAGTAGAATGGGGAGAAAGAGGTGGGTATGATTATAAAAGAGCAAAATGAGAAATAATTGTGTGGATGAAACTGTTCAGTATCTTGCTATGGTGGCGGTTACATAAACATACACATGTGATAAAATTGTCTGGAATTAACTACATATGCAACAAAATACAAGTGAAACTGGAGAAATCTGAGTAAGATTTATGGATTATGTCAATGTCAATATCCAGGATGCGATATTTTACTGTAGTTTTGCAAGATGTTACCACTAGGGGAAACTGGACAAAGGGCCCATGGGATCTTTCTATATAATTTCTTACAACTGCACGTGACTACAATTAGCTCAATAAAACAAATTCCATAAAAAACTAATGGAATGTCACCTATGAAATTAGCTTACAAAAAGACCTGATCTGTCTGTTTCTTGCTGTCTCCCTCTGTCCCTTTCTCTTAGCCCTTGCTCTGAGGGACACCAGCTGCTGCTGTGTTGTAAGTAGCCCTCTAGAAACTTCCATACATCAAAAATTGATGTCTCCAGACAACGGCCAGCAAGAACCTAAGTCCCATGAATGGCTACGTGAGTCACCTTAGAAATGGATCTTCAGAGGTCTGCCCACAGCCACCTGAGTGAGCTAGAGAGCAGATGCCCCCCAACCTTGTCAAGTCTTGGGGTGACTGAAGCACATGCCCATGCTTCAGTGCAGCCTTGTGAGAGACACTGAGCAGAGGCATCCAGATAAGCCAAGCAGGATTTGTGACCATAGAAACCGTAAGATAATAAACATCTACTGTTACATTATTTACAATAGCCAAGATATAGAAGCAACCTAAGTGTCCATCAACAGAGTCATGGATAAAGAAGATGTGATATATATATATATATATATATATATATATATATACACACAACAGAATACTGCTCAGCCATAAAAAAAGAATGAAACTTTGCCATTTGCAGCAACATGGATGGACTTGGAGGGCATTATGCTAAGTGAAATAAGTTAGAGAGAAAAAGGAAAATACTGTATGATATCACTTACATGTAGAATCTAAAAAATACAACAAACTAATGAATATAACAAAAAAGAAGCCGACTCACAGATATTGAGAACAAACTTGTGGTACCAGTGAGGAAAGGGAAGGGGGGAGGGGCAGTATAGGGGTAGCAGATTAAAAGGTATAAAATATTAGGTATAAAATAAGCTACAACGATATACTGTACAACACATGGAATATAGTCAGTATTTCATAATAACTATAAATGGAGTATAACCTTTAAAAATTGTGCATCACTACATTGTACACCTGTTAACTTATATAATATTTTACAGCAACTATACTTCAATTAAAAAAAGAGTGAAAGAGAAAAAAGTTAAACATCTGCTGTTTTAAGCTGCTGTGTTTTGAGGTAATTTGTTAGGCAGCAGTAGATAACGAAGGGAAGAGTCATACACCTGACAGCGATAGATCCTAAAAAGTCTCTTCATTTAGTTCCTCACAATGTCTCACAGGATGACAATGCCCCCATTCTCCCTCCACCTTTCATCCCTCTTACAAAAACAAATAAACAAACAAACAAGCTTTAGCCCCATGAGATATTTGTCCATTTCAGCCTTACTCCAGCCTGCTCTTAACTTACAAGGCTAAGGGGTGTGAATCCCTTGTTCTCTGGCTTTTGTTGGGTTGGACCAAGGAGAAGGCATCTCAGGAGACCAGCGGGCAGGAGGGGAGTGAGGTTATTTTTGTCTTTCCTGGCTCCCTCCCTGTAAGGTCACCTTGAATAAGCACTAAGGCTGATCCACTGACAGAAGTTTCTCCCCTTCTCCAAGCAGCCTGAGGTCCTGGACTCTGAACTCTTCTTCTTCCCCTCAGGTCCACGGGCAAACAGCATCCCTGAGGCTCTTAGCACTGCATTCTTGTATTGATTCCTTGTGGTTTCCCTACACTCCAACCACACCTCTGCACCTCGTCCTTGGCAAATTATCCCACTCTGATGATGTCATGTGCTTCCTGATGAGACCCAATGGCTTTTTCATCTTACTCCCCTTTCTCTTCCCTCACATTCTTTTTTTATATCTTTGGGCCCTTTCCTTCAAGATACATTTTTTCCCTTTCTTTTTTTTCCCCTGGATTGACCTTGTCTTTCTAATGTTAATCAATTTAACCTTTCCAATTTTCTTTCAGGGCTCACAACTAGGCACCACAAAGATTATTACTAGAAGGCAGAAATTGGCAGGCAGTGGCAAAGATGTTTGCTCTCTGAGGCTCTGTTTTGTCTCTGTCACATTAAGAGTATCATGTAAAATATCCTGAAAATAGGAAAGAAGAGTTTGTGAATCAGGGTGTGTGACTTTTAGTAATAGGAAGCTAAAAAGGACATTTGTACTCTGCTTAGGTAAAAATAACCATCGTGTTTCCTTTTAGTTGGCACGTTTTCATTCATCTGTAATATCCCTGTATACATCATCTATCAGATTTCTATTGAAGTAGCCTATTGAATGGCAGCCAGCACGACTGGGCTTCAATGAAAACATAAAATTAAGCCATAATGTAAGATATTTTTAAAGCTAATTTGGCACCTCAGTTTCACCAAAGCCCTATGTGTTTAGAGATCCTCTCAGCTGAATAATGCACCCTCACGATTTATCAGTTGAACAAGATTCAAATGCAAGTGACAAACACACACATGAGCTAAGCATGCACATGGAATGTCATCTTTGAAGTGTTAAGGAGTCTGGATAAAAGCTGATCTGTGAATTATCCAGAAACAACATCTCTCATTCACTCATTCATTCATTCACAGCACGAGCTCTTTGACTATCTTAGGGGATCCTTCATCATTTTGAGGTTCCTGAGTCTGCATGTTTTACTACTTTTTTCTGCACTGGGTCTGCAGTGCAGGGAATGATGACAGCCACTCTCTGGGAAGCTTGTTTCTACGAATGATGTCTCTAAAGTTGTCCTGTGACAAGGCTGTCTCGGTGGAATTGAACCTTTCCCTGTGCAGCCTAACCAAAAGGTACTGTGAAGGTTCTGGGCAATGATTTAATTTGGTGTGACTATGATGTTTAAAATGAATCCGTATCAGCTTTTCTTGAGTTTAAAATACGGCACTGTTTTACTTCTACTAAATATTCTCTCTGTAAACATTTAATTTCTTGAAGTTCTAAATGTTGGACGTATTCTCATTAAAACTGCCCTTTCATATCATCTCTGCTGTGTTGATAAATATATTACAAAAATATCAAGGTTTGGAAAGATCATTTTAATCTATAATGTGTATTATTTGAAATATTTGAATTGTAAGGTAGGCAATGAGAAGATACCATTTTGTATTTTACTGTAATTTAAATAGCACTTTTTATCAAAAATAAATAAATATAAATGGGAAATGGGGCAATCATTGAGAGTAAGATGTTTCTCAAACATAGAATATAATAAAGCTCCTTAAAAATATGTGATTTTATTTTTCTAAACTAAAGAAATATATTTTCTCCAATAAACATCTAGCTGTTTTAGATAAAATAAGGTAGTAGACAGAACAAACATTTCGTGCACATAGAGCTTTCAAGATTTTTATGGACATTTATTTATAAATATGTGCAAGCATTCTTTTTTCTATATTTTCTCCTTGCTGGCCAATTGCAAACTGATCACTTACAATTGTACTTGAGTGCTTAGTGACCAGAAAATTTACAAATGCTTCTGCTGCCAGAGAAACTGAAAGTGCACAAGCAGATTGAAGGAAATACTACAGGCAAAAATTAGGCATCATTAGTTACCCCTGCTAATACTGCAGAAAATTGGAATGCTTGCCTCGCTGAGAATTGGAAAACATTCCTGAAGTTTATTTAAAACGACTGAAAAGACTTTTATGTATACATAGATATCATGATTTTGGGACATTGTGTTGTTATACCTTGTAAGTACATTTTAAAATTCATTTGCACTTAATAGATCTAAGATACTTTCTTAAAATTCCAAACTTTTTATTTGTATTTTATGACTATATATTTAAAATCTTACGTAAAGACAAAAGTTTTAGGACATAAATGCTAGAATTTACGACTAGTTCTATACTAATATAATTGTCATACTGATATTCTAGGCTACCTGTCAACAAAAATTATGTCACATTTAAGATCTTTCTTCTGAACTTTTCCTTACTAAATCATCAATAAACCATTAGACAATTGGGGGTTTTTTCAGTAGACTGACTAAACTTAGTATTACATTTTAATACTAAGATTAGTATTAAATCTTAGTATTTAAGATTTAATACTTAAATTAAAATTTAAGTATTAAATTCTTAAATTAATAGATTCGGGTGGAAAACATATTTATTGAACACATACTATATTTAATAGCATTATTTTAGGTGTTACAAAGAATTCAGAAATAAATTAGAGGACGTATATTATCTAGTGAGGGAGACTTACATATCAATAACCAAAATACCAATCAGATGTTTTAAATATTCTGATGGAGGTTAAATGCATGCTGACAACAATAAGAGAACAGTTATTTTGTGTTGCTTCATAGATATCCTTTGTCTTTGTAGGTTTTATTTTTTGCCATGTAATGACCTCCCTCTGTCTCAGACCTCCCCCTCTTTCTCCGTATTTGAGAATGAATAAGAGAGAGAGAGAGAAAGAGAGAATGAGTATTGTGAGGCAAAATAAATGTCTTTAAAAAATGTGTGTGTGTGTGTGTTGTTGTATTTGTTTTGGGGGACACCACTGCTGATTCCTCCTATACACTGTTTTCTTTTCTTTCTTGTGCCACTAATGGCTATATACTTTTCTTGATATTTTCAGTGTTTATGCTTACATATGACCTTACTGTCAATATCTCTGTCAAGTACATTTCCTCAACACCTGTTATAAAATGCTACAGGCTTCCATGCACATGCGACACCATATTGGAATGATCCAGTTCATTTGACATAATGCAAATAGGTAGAGTACATGTTGCCTAACATATTTAAGCACCATTATATTTTGATCAAGGGAGACTTTGGGAAGATTTTGGATGGCATAACAGATAAAGATTCTTTCAGCACACTTATTATTGAAACCAATCAACCAATGAGATGCTATTGAGAAACATGCCCTTTTTGGTTAAAGATAATGCTGAGACATATGATAAAAGATGTGTAATTAAATTAGGGCTTTCACATAGCCATCACACCTTTATCCATAAATATAAGTGGGTATGCATATTATTTTGTAAAGTATATGGATTTCTAGTTTACTTTAAATCCTTTCTGAAGAGTTTTTGATTCACAAGTTTCTTTAAAGAAATAAAAATGGGCACACATAAGACATTCATTTGTAATTTTTATCTTTGAAGCATGTCCTATATAGAGAGAAACCATGAAGCATTTAGCACCATTAGTATGGAACTGATAAAAAGTTTTATCAGCCATTGATTTCTCATGCTGTTAGTGTGGAACAGAGTCAGCATAATATAGAATAGAAAGAAAATTTAAGATTAATTAAATTACTTCATTTATTCAATAAAAATCTTTTATGTGCCTACTATGTACACTGCCTTTGTTTGGCCTTGTTGATTTATAACTGAGTAGGACCCAACTCCTATTTTCAAAGAATTTTTATCACACACACACACACACACACACACACACACACACACACACACACCCACCTAGCAAAGATTTTTCTTCCAGTTCAGGCATAAGATGGTAACCAGCATGAAGACACAATTATTTGGGAATAAACAGTTAAAAACAAAACAACAACACTGCTAAAAAGTTTTGTTTTTTTTTTTTTGTGGTATGCGGGCCTTCCTCTGTTGTGGCCTCTCCCGCTGCGGAGCACAGGCTCCGGACGCGCAGGCTCAGCGGCCATGGCTCATGGGCCCAGCCGCTCCGCGGCATGTGGGATCTTCCCGTACCTGGGCGCGAACCCGGTTCCCCTGCATCGGCAGGCGGACGCGCAACCACTGCGCCACCAGGGAAGCCCCTAAAAAGTATTTTTTCTTTCCTTTTCAGATTGTAATTGCATATCCTTTTTTTTTTTTTTTTTTGACAGCAACGAGAGTCCAGGAGACAGGTAAGATGCTTGGATGCATAGAAATAGCCACAGAATGACAGGTATATGAATGTCTATTTTGTTGCAAGCCACTAAGGTAGGTACTTAGCACAGTATTACTTTCAGATAGACTCTGATGATAATGATCACCATCCTTAATAAAAACCATATGACAAAGACAGGCTTCACTATAAATGTTATATTCTTCCCGAGTTTAGGGCCATGATTCTTTTACTTCTGTATAAAACAATAATATATGTATTCCATTATGTACAGTAAGTGCTCATGTTGTATGACTAAACTTATTTTATTTTATTCATCTTCCTGAAATAGCCTGAGTTTTACTTTGTGTTGCTAAAATTTAAGCTTTCAGTTTGTAATATGTTACTTTTCATTGTTCATTGAAAAATAAAATTTCAAAGCCTACTGAATATAGTTTTATAAAGATTTTCACCTGTACAAGTTATTGCTTAAATTATAGGCTTTGGATGTCAAGAACTCATTAATTTTTTTTTAAATTTGCAGAAGTTAACCCAAGTAAATGGTCAATACAAATTTTCTAAATATTTCTAGTAAATGTGGCTTTCCATTGAGTGATTATCAGGAAAAGGAAAGCCAGCATCTACTGGGAAGGCACAGTTCCACTGTAATATGACATGCTCCCTGAGCATGGCTAGTCTTAGTTCTTTATTTAGTCTTTGAGAGTTAACAAAAATGCAGGCATGACTATAATGCACATCAAATAACAAATTCAGTAGGAAGGAACAAAAATAATATTGGATTCACAAGCTGCACTGCTATTGTTTATACACAGGGCTTAGACTTGATTAGGTGGCACGGGATGATGCAAATGGCATAACAAATCTCTATTAATTGCGAAAGATTTCTCAAAGGATATAGATTTTAAATTTCCCTCCAAAGGAGTTGAGTAAGAATGTTGGAGAAGAAACTCTTCCAGATATGATAGCTTGTTTCCATATAGGAGTAAGAGAAAATTAGGTATGTTGGAGAGGAATTGCACTTCAGGGGTTTAGTGAGAGGCCCTGAAGCCTATAAGTAAGATTACTGTGTACATGGTGTGACCAGAGATGATTAGGTTAGGGTCTGGGAAACTGAGTGGCTGCTGTGATAGCAACATCATTTAAGGGAAGCAATTTGAGATGGAAAGTCCAATGAGATGATAATAAGATGATCATGGTGGTGATGGTGATAATACACACATATATAACTTATTTACATATATAATATATATGGATATGTTTATATATATATGGATATCAGTTTATAAAATTCTTCTACTTTTTTGCTTTTAATTTTCACTAAATCCTGTGTTTAAGGCAATTATTGATACATATTACAAGATAAATAAATGTGAAATGACATGTCAAAGATTCAGAACTATGTAATGGAGAAAGGAACTGAATCCAGATTTTCTGATATCTGGTCCAAGGCTCTTTGGGAGAGAAAATAGCAATGCTTGCTAATGAAGCAGCTGGGTAAGATGACTTTTCTAAGGTTGGTGATTCATTTATTACTGTATAATGTGATTATCAGCCAAAGATGCCTTGCTATCTTCTTGTTAATTCAAATTTGTCTGTTTAGAAATCTGACTAGAAGAAAACTAAGATTATTTTAATTATTCTCTGGAAGAAAAACTTGGGTAAATTATCAAATTTTTCACTTCATGAAGTTGTTTTTGCCTACTGGTATAAGGACTATTGCAAATGTGCACATTGTATGAGTTTTCACCAAGGACAGCCTCCTAAGCAGTGTTATGACAACCTGATTGTGTTAAGCACTGATGGCCATGGGAAGTTTGCCTGAGTGAAGACTGGAGAATCAGACCCAAGCTCTTGAGTACAGAGACTATAATTGGTAAGAGACCTTAGCTCGTGAAAGGCGGTAAAATATATGTTTCAGAGTTTTAAAAAAATATATCACCATTTCAGGTGAATTAATAAGGTATGCCTTGAGTTGTAGTTAAATATATGGTCACTGGAGACTGTGTGTAGTTTCTTTGGATGTAATAGAGGAGAGATTGTCATTGAAAATATGCTAACCAACAGTTCCTACCCAGGGTAATTTTATTTTTATTTTTAGTTCATGATTTTTATCATCAGAAAATTGATAACTACTCTTTTAGACCCATCCATTCAAGAGAATGATGTTCTTACTGATTAGGATGGTTGCATAGAGGAGATTTGTTGTCTATTCTGAGGGTGAGCTATTCCAGCCTTGAAATATTTGGTGTAGCGAGAACAGTACATGGTTTATGGGCTCATTCTAATCGAATGCAGCTCCATCTCTCATTTTCCACTGATAGTTAAACCATTAAAGAAACAGTTCACAAGTACCAAATTAAAAGAAGTCGACTTGAATCCAAAGTGCATCTAAACCGTTTTGGTTTCCAGCTACAATTCATTCAAATGGCTAAGAATCAAGTTTAATTTGATAATTGGTAGAGGAAGTACATATTTAGGGCTATCTCCCACTAGTTAGACCTTTAGTTCAGTAAATATCATCTGCACATTCTGGCAGACGCTATCTGCAATGACGCCCAAATGAGAAAAATCCCCCTCCTCAGTCACAAATTTACTAAATGATATTATGGCACTTGAAGGGTTCTTAGTATGAATTCACCTCAAGAAGTCCAAAATAAGGCTGACATTTTGTGCCGAAAAATAGAAAATGAACTAATTATTCAGCATGGAATGACCAAAAATATTGCAAAGCATTTCTTGCAAATCCAGAATTTAATAGGGTGTATTGTTCATTACAAAAGATCATTGTTCTGACTAACTTTTCCAAAGTTGTATAAGCTTAAGGATACTTGTGTTCACAATCACAGCCCTTCTGTTGTCCACCACGAGTTCAATTCTATGCTACTCTTTTGGAACTTTGTTTTTTACCATGAAGTAATCAGTTAATAATTTATATTTCAGTTCATTGGATCTTAAAACCCATGTTCTGCTGATTATAGAAGCAATATTCAGGAGGAATAGAAAATAGGAAAATAGAATCCAAGCTGAACAAAAGACAATTAAAAATAAGATGATATAAATGACAGAATTTTTTTAAATTCTGGAATATCCATCTCATGGATATTGTTTAAAGATATTTCTGTAATGACTCAGAGATGCTTGCATGTCCTTATGCTCAATCAAAGCTGTTTATTTCATACCAAAGTATGAGCTACAGATGATTTTTCAAGTTATTTTTTCTGCTAGATATTTAACAAAACCTGGTCACAGATAAGCTTTGGAGAAGAGTATTTTTCTTATTGGTGATTTAGATTGGCTGAGGAAACAAAGGGTAATTTATAACTTTAATTTACTAAAAGCATGTGAATTGAATATGCTAGGATTCAATAATGGTACTGTGATGCTTAACTCCAGCTGTATCTGTCTTTGCGAATGGTGATTAAAAAAGGCAAATTTGCTTACATCTTTCCTTGCTGACACTGAGGTCATTACTTTATGGGTTTGCTTTCATTTGCTCATCCATAGTATTTCTATTTTTGGCCACTCTTGCAAAAATAATCAGATGCCCTGGATCAAAATAGATATTCTCATAGTGCAATTATAGCACCAGGCAAAAGCTACTGTATATGAAAAAACAAGAAGAAAAGGAATATGCCTGGCTTTATCATAAAACATAACCAATAACTTTTAAGATATTTAACGCAGAAAAAACATTCCCCACACTGCTCTTTGTTGCCACATAAAAATGCCTTCATAATGGTTATTCCTTGACACGAGGTCTTTGTAAAAGAAATAATTTATTGCCTTACCTGTAACTGAAATAATGGCTAAATCATTAAAAAAAAAGTCTAGTAGCTCCTTCAGAGTAAATCTTCCACAACTTGCTACAGTGCTAATCATAAGCATGTTATACAGCAAGTTAGCCCGAAGCTAAGTTAAGCAGGCAGATTAGGACTGTAATATAGTATCAGGACTCATAAATCAAGTGTGCTTGCAGATTTCCTTTCACTTTCTGCTCCTTCTTACAGTTCAGACAAGTCATAATTACACATCAGTAGGCATTGTGAACAGAGGAATGAGCTACAACATAACGCACAATAAACCCTGTCATATAAAAGCAAACTGGATAAAATAACAGAAGCAATACTCCATTTTACAACATCACACTAAAGAATTACACTGTGCCATTGTGTATTATTCTGATCAATCATGAATCCATCCACAATTGACAGCTCAGTGGGCAAAAGTTTACCATTGAAGAATAGTTTCCAGTTTTATTATTTTCTTGTTTGATTATACACATTAAACACAAGACTGTGTGTGATTCTGAAAAGCCACAGGTACATAATATAACACTGCCCTGCACACATTGCAATTAAATAAATTCTGCTAATGCTCTTTTAAAGCTTTCTTTTATTAGACATGCTTAAAATAATTCATACCGGATGAACTGTAAGTGGTTCTTTATTCATGTTTTATTAGTATTATAATTTTGAGTAATTATTCAGGTATTCTTGTTACCTTAGACCAAAGAGATGTTGACTCTGAGGTCTTTTCTGTTATTTTCAGGCTTAGATGATATTACCACTAAGCTCAAAGGACCCTCCTTTATCACTAGGTTTGAGCCGAACATTGAAAATGGGATTTAATGAAACATGAGCAAATATTGGTTGTTTCAATTCTAATAAAACATTTAAAAGAACTAATAAATGTAAGGTAATTGTTGAATGCTAATCTAAAATTGCTACTACCAGTTTTACTTTATAGTTGGAACTCAGCAGGTGTTGAGGGGACGTATTTTTCACATTATTCATCAAATGCAGTTTTGAGAGGCACCAAGGTATTTTTACCTACTCCACATTCATAAGAATTTAATTACAGTTAATATATTAAAGATATCAGAAGTATAGAGAAAATAATCTTAGAGCCAGAGAGTAAATTATATGCCACACTGGAATTTCCTTCCAGATGCTACTGGGGTCACATTTTAACTATAATTCATGTGTACACGAAGGAGACTCTTTTGAGAAATGTGGAGTTCATATAACTACTTTTATTTAAATTACTGATTTTAAAAATTTTTTTCTCCATAGGACACTGTTTTAAGACTGTTAGGATTTAAAGGGAAACAACAAAATCAATGATTGGAGGGAGACTGGAAGAACTAAAGGGGGTAAATGTGATTTAGTCACATTTTATGCAAACACCAGTGACCTTGAAACTACAAAGCCTGAGTTGAGACTTCAGTTGACCTAAACTCTACCATATCCTTAAGGGGCAGAGCCACATTTTTTATGTCTATTCACAGAATGTAATACTGTATTTGGGGCATAATTATTTTTTCCAGGAAAAAATCCCCCTATACCATTATGCTCCCAGAAGATTCTGTGCTAACCTCTAGCATAGCAATTAACTTGTTGCATAATAATTGTGTGTTTACTCTTGTCTTTTTTTGAGGTCAAAACTGTCTTATTTAACATTTCTATGCCCATGGTTAAAGGATAGATTTGATTGTTATAGAATTAAAGCTCAAATATTCATTTAGTCTTGGCTCAATAATAATGATATTAATAATATTTATTGATGGTGTAGTACATGCCAAGCACTGTGATATATGCTTTATACACGAGATCTCATTTAATTTTCAGAAAAATTGGAAGTCTTAACCCAGCAGTCCAACTCCAGAGGCTCTGTTGTCAACTATGCTCCACTCACTTTAATTTCAGGTCAGCTTCTTCATCTTTCCTAATCTTAGTAAATTTAATTCCCCCCTCCATGAAGAAGTTTCTATCAAAATGATTGAGGTCAAAGTTTAAGTCTGGGCAAAATCCCACGCTGGTCAGGGTGGAATCCCACAGGAACCTGTACTGAGAATGTCTTAACAGAGCGCCTTGACATGGTCAGATCCACTGGAACACCTCTTCTAGGATTTGCTTACACCTTTCCTTCCTAACCCTGGGGACATTGCTTTATGGGTTTGCTTGTATTTATTAATCATCTAGTGTTTGTTTGTATTTTGTTTTATCTTGTTTGGTTTTGTTCAAAACTTCTGAAACAATCATAGACAACCTTCCAAGAAGCTAATTATTTCTCTAGTATGGAAGCCTGGGTCCTCTTTGAGTTCCATGGTTGAAAACTGCAGGATTAGGCCAGAATAATTTCCTACATTATTGGCTTGCTGTATTGAAAACATGGGCATTACTTTCCTACCCCAAGTAATGTTTAATGGAGATTGGATCCACTAGTCCATTTAGGCTCTGTCAGTCAATTAAGTGGGGATAAGGGTGAGAAATTAGTAACTTGGCACTATGTCCAAATTAAAACTTCGTTGTTCAAGTATTTAACAGTTTATCTTCTAGTTTGTTATTGTTGAAACGTGGCCTTAAGGGAATGAAGGAATCCTATGAAAGCTGAACAGACCTGGATTCAAGAGAGGCAGGAGCCTTCAGATAATTCTGAGTAGGAATTCTTAAGTGTGTATAATTAAAATGTTTTATAGACCTAATATTTCATTTTAGCAAACAATTTTCACCTCTTTCCTATTGTGAGGTCTTGATGTCAGCTGTTGGTAAATATCCCCAAGGAAATGGTAACTTTGTTATATAAATCTTTTGATTAGTTGTATTAGTGAAATTAATACAAGGTGAGCAGAAGATGGGAATAAATGGGAATAAAAAGGGGGCAAAAAGACCTTATTATGTCTTACCGTCTACAGACTGGGAGTACAACACCTAAATCATTGAGAAGCCTCTCTCTCTTCATACACATGCCCAGAGTTAATTTATTGGAAATTACACTTAATACCAAGGTCAGCAGCTTAAGTTTTGAACTATTTGACTCTTCTCCATTAAAGTGTGGATCAAGTCAAAAATTTATGACTTAGTTACTTAAAATTGACAACAGATCAGGCATTTCCCAACAAGGAAACAGAGTAGGTTATGAAGATCTAAAAATCCTCAAATGTAGAAACTGAGTAAAAAGGGATTAGCAGCTCTGTCAAGCTGAGAGGTGGCAGAGGGTAATTTTGTCTTTATCTTGAAATGTTGCTAACATCAGGAAGAATTAGTATAAAAAGTCTTATATGAGACATCTGTTAACTTGGTCAGCCAAATTAGAAAAAAAATTCTTTAAAATTTCTAAATAGTCATCACTTTTCAATGGGTATCAATGTGGACAGCAAAACTGCATGAAATACAAATACAGTTGAACTTCAACTGTATGAAAAAGACATCTTGGCAATAGCAAATATCTGTTGGAATATATAGATACTGAAATAATGAGTAATTCATAGTTGATTTGCAGTTTGGAGATTATATAAATATATGCAGCCGTATGGTTAAAAAGGCTTTTTCTTCCCCATTTATTTTCTTAGAAAGTGTTATTATCTAGCCTGTTTAAATAGCAACTATGCAAATTTCTCATGCTTTATAAATGTTTCACCAAAGAATTCTCAACCAATCAATTAATTCTATTTTTTTTTTCCCTGATTGTCAGCAGATGAGTATCTTGTGAGAATGGTTCTTTTTTTTCTAAGCTGGTTTCTGTAGAACTCTGATTCCATTTCCTATAGAAGTCTTTTGGGAAGGGAGAAAAAAGTAGATCATATGAAAGGAATTGTTTTCTCTTCATGGAAGTTAACCCTTTATTTTTCCTACCTCTCTCTCCTTTTGACTAGAATCTGGAGGAGAGAAAAACATAGGATAACAGCTTTGATGTGAAAATCTGGTTTAAGAAGGGTTACTTAGTACGTATTTAGATCATTAATAGGCATTTGAGTTTATATTCATGTCAAACTGCCTCCAACTTTTATTTATATAAATGTCTGTAGGTGCAGAAGACTGGAATTAAATCTCTGAAGTGTAGAATCTCAATTTTAGAAGGACTGTTTTAGAAGGAACATCCACTTACAGGTGATATTTAAAGCCATGAGCCTGAATGAGGTCTTCAAGGCAGTGAGTATAGGCCAAAAAGAGAATCAATTCTATGAGCAAGTCCTTTGGCACCAAGCATTATGAAGGTGAAGAGAGGAAGAAAAACTAGTAGGAGACTCTGGGAAGAAGGAAATAGTGAAGTCAGAGGAAAATCAAGGGAGTGGGTGTCTGGAAGGTGAGTGGGGAAAGTGCTTTCAGATCAAGCATGCTAGAAACTGAGAGCTAAGCAATGCAAATGGCAATGTGGAGATAATTCATGACCTTGACAAAGCAGTGTTTATGGTGTTTCTAATGGGCTTCAGAGAGGATGGGCATAGAGAAACTGGTGAGAGAAAGTTTGAACACTTATAGGAAATTTCCTATAAAGAGGAGCACAGGTTTAGATTAATAACTGAAAAGGGAAATACGGTTTAGAGAGATTAAGATGGAAAAAAATAACAGCATGTTTATAGGATAATGGAGCTATGTAGAGAGGTATAAAATGATGTTTGTAGGAAAAAACTGATGGTATATGTTGGAGTGGGAAAGAACTGGATCTAGTATACAAATGGAGGAGTTGACTTTAGTTAGGAACACCAGTTATATCTATAGCTATGAGCTCTGTCTAGATCCATCCATACCCAGATTGCTCTATCTTTCTTCATATGAATCTATATCACACACATAAATTATTAGTAACAGAGCTAGATGGTTTCAGTTGCTGGTAGGTGGGTAGATGTGGTATTTGGAGTTTGTGAGAATTCTCTTCTCACTGCTTAAGCTTTCTCAATGGAGTGGGAAGTCTGGTAATCCCCTGGACATAGGATTTGGGGGAAGTGCTGGAGTTTGGGGTAGAGAGAAGGATGCAATAAATTAGGAGAGTGAGATGAGAAAAGCATAGCATGTGTGTCTGACAACATTAAGGATCTTGTTTAGAATTTAAGGCAAGAATAAGTTGCAGGTTTGTGTTTTCCTCCAGCCATGGGCAGGCATAGAGCAGGGAGAGAGTTGTATTGACCTACTGTTGTGATTTGTCAGAGAGTACAATAAACCAGCAAGAAAGGCCAAGGAGTTGGGATTGTAAGCAAGGGAATGATTACACTGATTGACCTTGTAATTCAAGCTGTGAAGGACTGGTGTGACCACTTACAACATCTTCCTAAGTGGCATCCTTGGTTGCTTTCTCCTTTTATCCTTTATGCTGCCACAAGTTACCTATACTCCATAGCACAAAATTGCTCATTCCTCTCTTTTTTCTTAGTAGCCTCCAAAGGCTACCCATTGTCCTTAGGAGGAAGTGTAAATGTCTTAGCATGACATTAAATTCCAGCCTTAGCTTGCACCTCACTTCCTTATGCCCTAGTCCATTCTCATCATTACCCAAGTAGGGAATGTTCTTTCAAACATATTCTTTTGCCATGTGGTTCTCTTTGTCAGAAAGGTCTTTCTCTCAGGCTTCTAGCCCCTATTCATCCTAGAAAACCCTAAGGGAATTCATTGCTTTGTAAAACTTTTATCATTTTTTTTTCAAGGCACAGATAATTCTCCTTCCTTTATTCCCATTGCACCTGGTTAATATTTTTAGGATGCTGACTTTGTATTGCAATCAAGTATTGGCTAACTTTGTATTGTAATCAACTACTGACATGTCTGAATCCCTAGAACTGGTAACTTTTAAAGTTATGGAATGGGTATTATTCATATTTTTTATTCCTGTGACTCAAATCATTCCTGTTTTATAATTATCTATAGGAATTTTTATGAACGGTTACATGAGCAAACAAACAAACTGAAATGGGAACATATGGTGGTGCCAAATGTCTTTACATATCTGGTAGAAAATGGAGGACTTTGAATTGAATATGGTAGACATAGCTCTTAATCCAAAAAAGAAAATAAGAAATATAAGGTAAAAGTATGGCTGTTTCATTTTGGGAAGAGTGAACCACAGTATCTAAGAGGGAAAAGGGGGAGCATGCTAATTCTAAAGGATAATGAAACAGACGTGAGAAGTTAGTAGAGAATCATCTCTGTGGCCTAGTAACTAAAAACAAATTCAGCATCATGAAGCTATTACCATCATTAAGTTGCTACTGCCACCCCATTCAGTGGGATTTGTCAATTTTTCCCAGGTTGTTTTAGCATTCAGATACCTTGAGCATGTATGTGGCTGGTTGCCTGTTCATCTGGCAATATTCACGGTTTCTTCTAATGCAGTGCCTGCCATCCATCGTTCCTCAGTTTCCTTTCAGAAGAGTGGTGGTGATGTTTCTTGTTCTGCCTACAATAGTTGGGGAATATAAGTAAGGTCATGGTGAGGAATATCTTTGAAACTGCTAGCTGAATAAAAGGCTTTATTAATTGTCTAAAATGAGAAAGAAAATCTGAAATATTAGTTGTGTTGTGAGAAATGGAAAGCTAGGCTTTCATTGGCTTTATTTCCTTTATAAATGACTGCTAATTTAATGGACAAAGTAAATATTTATGTAAAATCTTTTTACTTCAGTCCAAAAAATGTATGCCGAGG
This sequence comes from Physeter macrocephalus, assembly GCF_002837175.3. NCBI lineage: Eukaryota > Metazoa > Chordata > Mammalia > Artiodactyla > Physeteridae > Physeter > Physeter macrocephalus. Next base: position 52,547,175 of record NC_041215.1, read on the forward strand.
GAAAATGAATAATTTCAAGCTTAAGATATTGAATAACTATGGAAAATCTGGTAACAGCAATAATGATTGGAATGTTCCCACAGTATCAGTCATTTTTTTATGGTATACAAAACAGTGAGCTAACAACATATTGAAAGCTTTTCTCAAATAAAGGAGAGTTTAGGCTTTGAAAAAAATTCTGTTACTACGTAGAGATGAAATAACCTAAGCAAAACCCAGACCAGAAAGAAAGCCAGGAAAGGGAGGTACAGAAAGGGTGAAAGGATGTTTTCGAAAGCTGGAGAATTGATAGGAAAAGAGTGGGAGACAAATGAGCTAAACTGCCCAAGCAAATTCACTCAGGACTCTGGGCCTGTAAGGTCTAAAAGAAAATATAGTAATCTGAAAGTCACCCAGGCTGCCCTGTGGCTCTGTCACTAGACCCATCCTTAGTATGTTATGTACGGTAATTGCAAGCTAAACTTTTGTGTACTAGTTTAAAGAGCTGTGAACAACTCTAGTTTTGAACCTGTGGTCTAGTTGTTTGCGGACTTCTCACTATGGCTGACATATGACTGAGTGAAGTTCTTGATTATGTGTCTGGCATGTTGCATTTTCAACCTAAAGTCTTTTAATTTATCTTTGATCTGGGTATACATCTGAAAATAGTAAGAGGTAAAAGCCGGTAAAAAGGATTGATGCCTTATTTTCTGAACTAAATAAAATGTTTAATATGGATAAGAAGACACACACATAGCAAGTAAAATCTTTAAGGGTGTTGGTTCTCATTAGGAAATTGTGTTTAGAGGGAGTCATAAAAGAAAATAAGTTTGAAATCATAAACACACACAGTTTTAAAAATACATTTATTTTCCTGTATGAAATCTTCAGATAATTTGGTGTTATTTGATGTAAGGGGAGGAGAACCTGTAAGCAGAGGAGGTTTCCAATTACAAACACGTGGAACTTTTGCTAGACCCTATGCTGTAACTCTACCTTATAAATGAGATTGTCTCCAAACAAAATTTACTTACTAGATGCCTCTGTGCCAGATATGGGCACAACAATGGCACATTTGTAAACCACAGTAACTCAAAAAATATTGAATTGATTACAAACATTTAAAAATTGAGAGATTTCACGTTTTAAAAAATCTAAATTTCTAGGAAAAAAGAATTCTTAAGAGCTGGTAACAGTGAACACACATTGTTACTTGGCAGCAAGTAGGTGGGCTTCATAGCAGCTGTCCTTCCAATTTAGTATTCATTCTCCTGATTCCTGAGATCTTCCTCACCCCCTATTGGTCTTGAAACAAACAGACTTCACTCAAATTTAAGTTTGCTGACTAGCACCTGTTGGCATCTGAATCGGAAATTCTGCCCTTAATGAGGTCCTGACCACCCTTGACAAAACTTGACTGAATCTCATGTTGTCACGTTAAAACTCCTATCATATAATGAGGGCTCAGTGCAGCTGCAGAGATAAGAGCAAAATTTTATGTATCAATTGTAATTAGCACCCCACCAAAAGAGTGACTTAGTATTTTAATCATATTAAGAGTTATTCCTTAAGCAGAAATGAAAAGCTTAATCCAGATTATTTAATGTTAAGACTATTTGCATCGACTAAAACAACATCAAAGTTGAAACTGGACCAGCACTTGACAGTAAGAAAAAAGGATCATTTAGACATAAGAAATAAGAAGCTATTAGAAATAGTGAGATGTAAACAAAGAAAACATCTTAGTAAAATAAATTCTTTAAAGTACCTGTACCAAAACCTAGACAGAATTGTCTCAAGGAAATAGCATAGATTTTAAAATTGCCACAATACCATTTCTAAATAAAATAAAGCAGATTTTTAGAAATATAAAAAGATCACGTTATTTTTTCCCATTTGAACTAGATTTCTTGGATTAAATTACTATTTAAATTGAATTTGATAAAGATAAAATCCATAAATGTATTCAGAATATATTCATAACAATATTGTACCTTGCAGAAAAAGTAGATGAAGTAGATAATATGATATTTTTTATTGGACCAATAAATAAAAGGCAATTCTCAAGCCCCAAAGTCGCAAGCATAGTTTCGCTTTAAATGAACACATTCATGAAGCATTTTACTGCAACATTTTCTTGTGGGAATATATAGGTAAATGGCTGCAATGATGTGAAATTGCGTCGTAAACTGTAAAGCTCTATTTAAAAATTCTTCACGTTCCTAGCATACAGCTGGACCCTGTTGTGACTTCTATGTGTGCCATGATTAACATCTATCTTACAGAATTAAAATGAATTGTAAGAGAAAGTATCAGTAAATATTTCATCACATGGGGAAAACGACTGAAACTGGTATAATGAAATTGTTGAACTAGTAGCAATATCAATAAATGTAATTATATGCTAATGATAGTAATTTGTGTAATCATTATATAGTTATACGTTCAGTTATATAATTGGATTTTCAATAGCTAACATTTACTGAATGCTAACTATGCACCAGTAAGTACTTCACATGTGTTAACTAATTTAATCCTCAATCAAACCTGGAAGTTGAAACTATTACTTGCATTTTAAAGAAGGTAAAACTGAGGCAGGGAGAGGTTAAGTAACTTCTTAGAGATCACAAAATTAGGAAGTAGCAGAGTTGGGATTTGAACTTAACCAGTCTTATTCCAGAGGCTGTGCTTGATTAGCTGAAAAATCTCAGGGCAGAGACAATGACTTATTATGATGATAAATCCATGTTCTGCCTTTCTCAAAGTGTGTGCCTTTGGCAAACTCCTTAACTTTTCTATGTCAGAGTTTGTTCGCTGCATATAATACAAGCAAATCCATATATTTGCAACAAATATTAAGTCAACTATAGAAAGCATGTAGCAGTGTATATCCATCTAAGTGCTCAAGAACGGGGGTCAGCTATTTTTACTATTACAGTTTATTAACAGTGTTCTCATGATTATTAATACTCATAGTAATTGATTAGCACCTAACATGGTGATTTACAAATGAAAAGATTATTCACTTTTACAAAAAACGTTGGGGGGGGGATGTTAATACCCTTCTGATCTATAAGATCTTGTCTTTACAGCCAAAAGTAAAATAAATGTTTATATGTTGTTAGTGAGTCTAAATAAAATATCAGTAATCACATTTTTGAGTATTTGAACAAAAATTAACTACCAGTCTTTCAGAACATAGTCCTTTAAAAGCTAGTTCTCCATAATAAGAAACTTTTTTTTAAATCACATTTTATTTGAAAAATTATTTTATAGTCATTTTCATGATCATAAATCATTTCATGCAATTAAATTAATGCTCCCTAAATACAAATTTATAGACATTGATTATGAAATAAAACTTGCCCAATTGTACATGATGGCACTGGCCTTACAGATTTGCCCCATGAGACAAAAGTTTCAGGGTATCAGTGTGGATGGCTGGGTGGGGTACCGGAGATAAAAGTGTCTGATGATGGTCAGCCACAGAGAATAGGGCATCCTTTTCCATGTCCCTGTGCAGGTACAGAAATTGAGGGAAGGGTGGGGTGAGGTTAAGTGTGGGGGGAGGGAAAGAACAAGAGAGAGAGACAGAGAGACCAAAGGCATCCCAAATTTATCATGTTGGAATGTACACACAGATTTGCAGCATACACCATATGATTAAGGACAAAGGGAACATGGAACATTTAAGCAATAACCAGAACACCAATGAATGGGGAATGGGTGTTTCAAAAGGTGTCAGCAGAGAACAGATGTCTCAGAATAGGGGCTGCCCCTCTACAGATGTCTTAGAACAGGGGCTGCCCCTTTACTTGATGTCATATGGGACTCTCTCAACAGTATAGTGAAGGAAGGGGCAAAACATGAGTTGGGTGAGTTTAAGCCTCGATGAAGAGAAAGCACTGACATGTTTGAATTTATCAGAAACTAATTAAGTTAAATACTCTTTATTTAGGTTGCATGGGATCTTAAGAGTTATATTTTTGGCATGCCTAATTATAAATCCCTTGAAAATTACACTTATAGTGTCACTAGAAAATCTAGGTAAATCAAGCGTTAAAAAATAATATCTAAAAATGAGAGTTTTGTATGTGACATATTAAAAAAATTATTTCCAAAAATAGTAATCCTGTATTTCAAATAAAAAAAAGAAACCAATTAATATTAGTTAACATAAGTATATAATATACCTAGGGATAAAAACTAATCAAGTGTGCATGGCCCAGGCTTCCCTGGTGGTGCAGGGGTTAAGAATCTGCCTGCCAGTGCAGGGGGCCCAGGTTCGTGCCCTGGTCCGGGAAGATCCCACGTGCCAGGGAGCACAACTACTGAGCCCATGTGCCACAACTATTGAGCCCATGTGCCACAACTACTGAAGCCCACATGCCTAGAGCCCGCGCTCCACAATAAGAGAAGCCACCGCAATGAGAAGCCCATGCACCGCAACGAAGAGTAGCCCCTGCTCACAGCAACTAGAGAAAGCCCGCGCGGCAACAAAGACCCAAGACAGCCAAAAATAAATTAATTAAAAAAAAAAAAAGGTGCAAGGCCCATATGAAGAAAACTATGTACTTTTATTGAGAGACTGAAAATTAAATAAATGGAAGAGAAGTCTATGGTTTTGCATAGGAAGACCATGTTATCAAATCATCCTAATTTAATGTAATTCAATTCAGATTAAAAACACTTTGTGTCCATTTGGGAAAATGTTCTAAATATTATTTGAAAAATAATCGGGTAATAAAAGCTATGAAATTCTGAAAATGAAAGAAAATGAGTGGGGGAATCTCACTACAAACTATTGGAATATACTAAAAGATAACAGTAGTTATCATAGTGAGGAACTAGTTCCAGAATAAAAAAGGGATGCACAAATTAATAGATTGATATATTTGACCATATAAAGTTTAATTGTTTTTCAGATTTGCAAACCACAGCACAGAAGTCCTACCACAAAATGAAAGACAAATGACAAAATGGAGAAGTATTTATTACATGTGTAATGTATCGTGAGTAATTTCTTTAATGTATAAAGAAGACTTATAACCAAATAATGACAAAATAAATACAATAATAGAAGAGTAGAAGAAAGCATATGAAAAAAAGTTCAAATTTCTTTGTTAAGAATATATTGGTTTTTGGTTTATCAAATTAACAATTTTTAATGATAACATCTATTTTGGTTTAGGATAAAACATTTACTCTAATACATTGCCAGGAGTAAGGTAAATTAATACAAACTTTCAGGAGGATAATGTAGTAATATATTTCATAAGGCAAAAAAAACCATATACCTTGACCCAATAATTCCATTATTTTTAAGGAAGTAATCAGACAGTTGTACAAATGATTTTCATTACAATGTTATCTATGATAATAAAAAACTTAGAAACAACCTAAATGTCCAACAATAGTGAAACCAATGATAGTAAAATTCATAGAATGGAATATCACTTGAAGTGATATTGATCTTTTGACATGGAAAAGTGTGTGTGTGTGTGTGTGTGTGTGTGTATTTGTGGTATATAACTTTAAAAAACAACTTACAAAAATTATATATACACACAGTCATACAGAGAATATATATACACATAAATACACATATATATGCTTGTATACACACATACATACATCCACACATAAGACATGTTTAAACCTCACATGGACAAATAAATTAATATATACATGCATATATGTATACAGATATACTATAACTGTATATAGTCTTTTATTTATCATACATTTTCATGTCATATATATTTATTTATGTGTACATGTGTGTATATATTCTCAAATAATACAGGCCATAATTAATCATGGTTATCTCTGTGTGGTAGGAATAATGATGATTTTTATATCTTCTTTATGCTTCTCTATATCTCTAAACTTTTCTAGAATAGGTGTATTGCTTCATAATTAAACAAAGTGAATAATTTGCTTATCATGAGTTGGTTACATCTTGCTTCTTTGACGTATGTGATCAGTGCAATTCTGATTCGATTTTGGGCTTGGGTGAAAATAAAAGTTCATTCCTCATTTTTATCAAACATTGCATTAATCTGTGGCAACAGTTGGGTGTGTTGAACTGTTCTGTCAGTGATGTTCCTGTGGAAGGTAACCATTTTCCCACAATTGTCATGTCCCTGGACAACCACCTCTTGATACTGGGTGGTGATTCATTAGCCTTCTTCAATAAGGTACGATTTGAAAACCAGAAAAGGAGAGTCTAAAACTGACATAAAGTCCCAGTAATGAAGTGCAGTCGGGTTTTCTCCCCCAAATTACAATGAGGAGAGCTCTCTGGATTTATCTTAAATTCTTGGTGAATATTCTCCATTAACAACATACCATCTTTCTTTGACTGCAGAGCATGTCATCCTTGCCTAGTGGGAACCAAAATTTGCTTTAAATTGTCAAAGTGCTCATTATGGAATGCTTAGTAGCTAGAGTTTGTACATAATATTTGAAAATCAACCTTAATTTTTCTGCCTGAGATGAACACTTGGATTCCACAGTAAGCATAATCAGAGATTTACAGAAACCTAGTGAACTCTGTTTATTATACTTGCCTGGAATAGCTACAGAAAAGGTCAGAGGTCCAATGTCTTCATGCAGAGACAGATCATGTTCTAGCTGGTTCTGAGGAGGAAAAAAACAGTAGGTGATGCTTTAATGAATAGCTTATCATGTGAAACACACTATGTGATAATAGCAGTGTTGGTAAGACAAGAAGGGAGCCTTTTTTCTTTCTTTTTTTGTAAAGGTTTAGTTAGTTTTACATTGCTTTAATGCTTACATTTCAATTGTAACAAATAAAATGGTTCACTGAGAAACTATTAAATTCTGCAGGGTCCTAAGCAACTTTGAGTTCATAAACTGGATTGAAATTTCCTTTTTATTTTATTTTATCAAAGCTGACATTTTATAAAATTAAGTACCTGGGTTGGAACACTTTTGATTTACTGAATTATGGTTTTCTTTTATTCTTTTTTGTTTGAGTTGACTTAGTGAAGGAAACAGAAGAAAAGCCTCATAGAGGTCAAAGTTTTATTGTAAAAAGGGGTCTTATGGTACAAGAGGATTTTCTGGAATGACAGCAGAGATGTGCAGAGGCATTTTTTAAGTGCCTTTTTCAAAATGCAGTAAACCAACGAGGAAATTTAGCTAAGCAGATCCTCCTGACCTCAGCATACTCTCCTCTCATTCAGCCAGCAAAACAAGAATTGTCTCAATGGCCAAAAGAAACTGTTATGGACCAATTCCCCTCAAACTTAAATGTGCATATGACTAATGGAGAGATTCTGACTAAGTAGGTCTGTGATTCTGCATTTCTTTTTTCTTTTAAAGATGTAAAGCCATTTAATTCACTTCATGAAGCAAGTATACAACTGATTTCAAAATATCACAAAGATGGCACATAAAAGGAAACTATGAATCCAAGAGATTTGTGAGTATTCAAAATAAAATGCTAGTAAATAAATCCTATAGTGCATCAAGAGACTAATGTACCCCAAAAAGTATTGCAAATATGATGTATTAACTTGGAATCTAAATCATATAATAGGTCAAAAATAATTATTCCAATTGATTACTAAAAATTATTTAAGTTTCAACTCTTATTCTGATAAAAATATAGAAATATAAAAATTACTCTAAAATATTATCTATCTGAAAATAATCACATCAAAGGTAAAGGAGATACACTCAAAGCCTAACCACTAAGAAATAAGGATAAATTTTGCACCATTATTTTATAATGAAATATTTTGTGCATATAAAACTATAATGTACATATAAGATAATTTGTACATTCAATACCATGAAAGAAAAAGAAAATACCTATTTATATTAAGGGGGTTTCACTAAGATGTGATTTCCCTTTTTTTTTTTTTAACATCTTTGTTGGAGTATAATTGCTTTACAATGGTGTGTTAGTTTCTGCTTTATAAGAAAGTGAATCAATTACACATATACATATGTCCCCATATCTCTTCCCTCTTGCATCTCACTCCCTCCCACCCTCCCTATCCCAACACTCTAGGTGGTCACAAAGCACCGAGCTGATCTCCCTGTGCCATGCGGCTGCTTCCCACTAGCTAACAGTTTTACATTTGGTAGTGTATATATGTCCATGCCACTCTCTCACTTTGTCCCAGCTTACCCTTCCCCCTCCCTGTGTCCTCAAGTCCATTCTCTAGTAGGTCTGCGGCTTTATTCCCGTCTTACACCTAGGTTCTTCATGACCATTTATTTTTTTTATTCCATACATATGTGTTAGCATACGGTATTTGTTTTTCTCTTTCTGACTTACTTCACTCTGTATGACAGTCCCTAGGTCCATCCACCTCTCTACAAATAACTCAGTTTCCTTTCTTTTTATGGCTGAGTAATATTCCATTCTATATATGTGCTACATCTTCTTTACCCATTCATCTGTTGATGGACACTTCAGTTGCTTCCATGTCCTGGCTATTGTAAATAGAGCTGCAATGAATATTTTGGTACATGACTCTTTTTGAATTATGGTTTTCTCATGGTATATGCCCAGTAGTGGGATTGCTAGGTCATATGGTAGTTCTATGAGCTGCATGAGCTGTTTTTAAATTTTGGAGATTAATCCTTTGTCAGTTGCTTCATTGGCAGCTATTTTCTCCCATTCTGAGGGTTGTCTTTTGGTCTTGTTTATGGTATCCTTTGCTGTGCAAAAGCTTTTACGTTTCATTAGGTCCCATTTGTTTATTTTTGTTTTTATTTCCATTTCTCTAGGAGGTGGGTCAAAAAGGATCTTGCTGTGATTTATGTCATAGAGTGTTCTGCCTATGTTTTCCTCTAAGAGTTTTATAGTGTCTGGCCTTACATTTAGGTCTTTAATCCATTTTGAGTTTATTTTTGTGTATGGTGTTAGGGAGTGTTCTAATTTCATTCTCTTACATGAAGTTGTTCAGTTTTCCCAGCACCACTTATTGAAGAGGTTATCTTTTCTCCACTGTATATTCTTGCCTCCTTTATCAAAGATAAGGTGACCATATGTGTGTGGGTTTATCTCTGGGCTTTCTATCCTGTTCCATTGATCTATATTTCTGTTTTTGTGCCAGTACCATACTGTCTTGATTACTGTAGCCTTGTAGTATAATCTGAAGTCAGGGAGCCTGATTCCTCCAGCTCCATTTTTCATTCTCAAGATTGCTTTGGCTATTCGGGGTCTTTTGTGTTTCCATACAAATTGTGAAATTTTTTGTTCTACTTCTGTGAAAAATGCCACTTTTTGTTGCATTGGTAAATGGGTGTGTTTTTTTAATTTCACTTTCAGATTTTTCATCATTAGTGTATAGGAATGCAAGAGATTTCTGTGCATTAATTTTGTATCCTGCTACTTTACCAAGTTCATTGATTAGCTCTAGTAGTTTTCTGGTAGCATATTTAGGATTCTCTATGTGTAGTATCATGTCATCTGCAAACAGTGACAGCTTTACTTCTTCTTTTACAGTTTAGATTCCTTTTATTTCTTTTTCTTCTCTGATTGCTGTGGCTAAAACTTCCAAAGCTATGTTGAATAATAGTAGTGAGAGTGGGCAACTTTGTTTTCTTCCTGATCTTAGTGGAAATGGTTTTAGTTTTTAACCATTGAGGACGATTTTGGCTGTGGGTTTGTCATATATGGCCTTTAATATGTTGAGGAAAGTTCTCTCTATGCCTACTTTCTGGAGGGTTTTTATCATAAATCGGTGTTCAATTTTGTCAAAAGCTTTCTCTGAATCTATTGAGATGACCATATGGTTTTTCTCCTTCAATTTGTTAATGTGGTGTATCACGTTGATTGATTTGTGTATATTGAAGAAGCCTTGCATTCCTGGGATAAACCCCACTTGATCATGGTGTATGATCCTTTTAATGTGTTGTTGGATTCTGTTTGCTAGTATTTTGTTGAAGAGTTTTGTATCTATGTTCATCAGTGATATTGGCCTGTAGTTTTCTTTCTTTGT
>NC_041215.1:52557603-52626321 GCF_002837175.3 Physeter macrocephalus
CTGCTTTAGGTGTAAGGTTAGGTTGTTTATTTGAGATGTTTCTTGTTTCTTAAAGTAGGATTGTATTGCTATAAACTTCCCTCTTAGAACTGCTTTTGCTGCATCCCACAGGTTTTGTGTTGTCATGTTTTCATTGTCATTTGTTTTTAGGTATTTTTTGATTTCCTCTTTGATTTCTTCAGTGATCTCTTGGTTATTAAGTAGTGTGTTGTTTAGCTTCCATGTGTTTGTATTTCTTACAGATTTTTTCCTGTTATTGCTATCTAGTCTGATAGCATTGTGGTCAGAAAAGATACTTGATATGACTTCAATTTTCTTAAATTTACCAAGGCTTGATTTGTGATCCAAGATATGATCTATCCTGGAGAATGTTCCATGAGCACTTGAGAAGAATGTGTATTCTGTTGTTTTATTTATTTTCATTTTGGATGATCTGTCCATTGTTGAAAGTGGGGTGTTAAAGTCCCCTACTATGATTGTGTTACTGTCGATTTCCCCTTTTATGGCTGTTAGTATTTGCCTTATGTATTGAGGTTATCCTCTGTTGGGTGCATAAATATTTATAATTGTTATATCTTCTTCGTGGATTGATCCTTTGATCATTAGGTAGTGTCCTTCTTTGTCTCTTGTAATAGTTTTTATTTTAAAGTCTATTTTGTCTGATATGAGAATTGCTACTCCAGCTTTCTTCTGATTTCCATTTGCATGGAATATCTTTTTCCATCCCCTCACTTTCAGTCTGTATGTGTCCCTAGGTCTGAAGTGGGTCTCTTGTAGAAAACATATATACGGGTCTTGTTTTTGTGTCCATTCAGCCTATCTATGTCTTTTGGTTGGAGCATTTAATCCATTTACATTTAAGGTAATTATCGATAGATATGTTCCTATTACCATTTTCTTAATTGTTTTGGGTTTATTATTGTAGGTCTTTTCCTTCTCTTGTGTTTCCTGCCTAGAGAAGTTCCTTTAGCATTTGTTGTAAAGCTGATTTGGTGGTGCTGAATTCTCTTAGCTTTTGCTTGTCTGTAAAGGTTTTAATTTCTCCATCAAATCTGAATGATATCCTTGCTGGGTAATCCTGGTTGTAGGTTTTTATCCTTCATCGCTTTAAATATGTCCTGCCACTCCCTTCTGGCTTGCAGCATTTCTTCTGAAAGATCAGCTGTTAACCTTATGGGGATTCCCTTATGTGTTATTTGTTGTTTTTCCCTTGCTGCTTTTAATATTTGTTCTTTGTATTTAATTTTTGATAGTTTAATATGTGTCTTGGCGAGTTTCTCCTTGGATTTATCATGTATGGGACTCTCTGTGCTTCCTGGACTTGATTAACTATTTCCTTTCCCATATTAGGGAAGTTTTCAACTATAATCTCTTCAAATATTTTCTCAGCCCCTTTCTTTTTCTCTTCTTCTTCTGGGACCCCTATAATTCGAATGTTGGTGCGTTTAATGTTGTCCCAGAGGTCTCTGAGACTGTCCTCAGTTCTTTTCATTCTTTTTTCTTTATTCTGCTTATTGATTCCTTCTAGTGTAGTTTTCATTTCAGTTATTGTATTGTTCATCTCTGTTTGTTTGCTCTTTAGTTCTTCTAGGTCCTTGTTAAACGTTTCTTGTATTTACTCCATTCTATTTCCAAGAATTTGGATCATCTTTACTCTCATTACTCGGAATTCTTTTTCAGGTAGACTGCCTATTTCCGCTTCATTTGTTAGGTCTGGCGGGTTTCTGCCTTGCTCCTTCATCTGCTGTGTTTTTCTCTGTCTTCTCATTTTGCTTAACTTACTGTGTTTGGGGTGTCCTTTTTGCAGGCTGAAGGTTCATAGTTCCTGTTGTTTTTTGGTGTCTGTCCCCAGTGGCTAAGTTTGGTTCAGTGGGTGTGTAGGCTTCCTGGTGGAGGTGACTAGTGCCTGTGTTCTGGTGGATGAGGCTGTATCTTGTCTTTCTGGTGGGCAGGTCCTCTTCTGGTGGTGTGTTTTGCGGTGTCTGTGGCCTTATTATGATTTTAGGCAGCCTCTGTGCTAATGGATGGGTTTGTGTTTGTCTTGCTAGTTGTTTGGCATAGTGTGTCCAGCACTGTAGCTTGCTGGTCATTGAGTGGAGCTGGGTCTTGGCGTTGAGATGGAGATCTCTGGGAGATTTTTGCCATGTGATATTATGTGGAGCTGGGAGGTCTCTTGTGGACCAGTGTCCTGAACTTGTCTCTCCCACCTGAGTGGCACAGCCCCGATGCCTGGCTGGAGCACCAAGAGCCTGTCCTCCACACTGCTCAGAATAAAAGGGAGGAAAAAAAGAAAGAAAGAAAGAAGGAAGAAGATAAAATAAAGTAAAATAAAGTTATTAAAATAAAAAATAATTATTAAGAAAAAAAATTTTTTAAGTAATAAAAAGAAAAAAAAACCGGACAGACAGAATCCTAGGACAAATAGTAAAAGCAAAGCTATACAGACAAAATCACTCACAGAAGCATACACATACACACTCAGGAAAAGAGAAAAAGGGAAAAAAGTATATATATCATTGCTCCCAAAGTCCACCTCCTCAATTGGGGTGATTCGTTGTCTTCAGGTATTCCACAGATGCAAGGTACATCAAGTTGATTGCGGAGATTTAGTCTGCTGCTCCTGAGGCTGCTGGGAGAAATTTCCCTTCTCTTCTTTGTTCGCACAGCTCCTGGGGTTCAGCTTTGGATTTGGCCCCGCCTCTACGTGTAGGTCGCCTGAGGATGTCTGTTCTTCGCTCAGACAGAACGGGGTTAAAGGAGCCGCTGATTCGGGGGCTCTGGCTCACTCAGGCCGGGGGGAGGGAGGAGCACGGAATGTGGGGCGAGCCTGGGGCGGCAGAGGCCAGCGTGACATTACACCAGCCTGAGGCGCACCGTGCATTCTCCCGGGGAAGTTGTCCCTGGATCATGGGACCCTGGCAGTGGCGGGCTGCACAGGCTCCCAGGAGGGGTGGTGTGGAGAGTGACCTATGCTCGCACACAGGCTTCTTGGTGGCGGCAGCAGCAGCCCTAGCGTCTCATGCCCGTCTCTGGGGTCTGCCTGATAGCTGCGGCTCGCGCCCGTTTCTGGAGCTCCTTTAAGCGGCGCTCTTAATCCCCTCTCCTCGCACACCAGGAAATAAAGAGGCAAGAAAAAATCTCTTGCCTCTTCGGAAACTCCAGACTTCTCCCGGACTCCCTCCCGGCTAGCCGTGGCGCACTAACCCCTTCGGGCTGTGTTCACGCCACCAACACCAGTCCTCTCCCGGCTTCCAACCGAAGCCCGAGCCTCAGCTCCCAGCCCCAGCTCCCAGCCCCTGCCCACCCCGGCGGGTGAGCAGACAAGCCTCTCGGGCTGGTGAGTGCTGGTCGGCACCGATCAGCCGAATGTGCAGGAATCTCTCCGCTTTGCCCTCCGCACCCTGTTACTGCGCTCTCCTCTGTGGCTCCGAAGCTTCCCCCCTCCGCCACCGGCAGTCTCTGCCCGGGAAGGGGCTTCTAGTGTGTGAGAACCTTTCCTCCTTCACAGCTCCCTCCCACTGGTGCATGTCCCGTCCCTATTCTTTGTCTCTGTTTTTTCTTTTGCCCTACTCAGGGCAAAAGGCGTGGGGAGTTTCTTGCCTTTTGGGAGGTCTGAGGTCTTCTGCCAGCGTTCAGTAGGTGTTCTGTAGGAGTTGTTCCACCTGTAGATGTATTTCTGATGTATTTGTGGGGAGGAAGGTGATCTCCGCGTCTTACTCTTCCGCCATCTTGAAGCTCCTCCTGATTCTCCGTTTCTAACAAGCTCCCACGATGGTGATGCTGCTGGTCATCAGATCACTCTGTGCAGCAAGGAGGGTACAAGTGAACAAAAAATTAATAATGGAAAAGATAACTCCATAGTACAGTAGATTAATAGAAAAAAATGCAATGAGAAGAAAGAGGTTCTAATATAATAAGAAGTTAGTAAATGATAAAGGTGAATGCTTAATGAGGAAAGAAGAATCTCGTCCATCATTGGTGTTGGGGAAATTGTTTAGGTCTCTGATGCAAGAAAAATTGCATTACTGTCTCCCAGCAATACCAAAGTCATTGCCAGGTAAATTGAGAAATTTTGTGGAAAATTCAATCCTATAAAGTAAATCAAATTATAAAACTATAAAATAAGTATAAACTCAGAATAGGGAGGATTATTTTAAATGTAAAACAGAAGCAGAACTCTAAAGGAAAAAACTGATATATTTGACAACATACATGTAATGCTTTTTTATATTAAAATAAAGGGTAAATAATAAGCTGTGGTATGTTTGCTAAGCATCACATCTCTATCAACAGTGATTCTTAAAAGATTCTATCTTCTGACCCAGTAATTATACTTATTTTGGAGATATGCAAAGAGATGTTTTCATATAGATATTAATCACAGCATAAATTGTAGCATTAAAAAGTAGAACATATCCAAATTAAACAGTCAGGAATAAGCTAGAAATTCTAGACTATGAAATACTATAAAAATATTCAGTGATAGTTTAAAGATGTATTTAATATTATGTATAGGGAATTCTCGTGGCTTATTTTTAAGTGTAAAATTACCAAATTCTTTAAAATGTATACATATATACATATATGCAGATAATATGTAAATGTAATTACACATATGTATGGATGGATAGATAAACAATAAATAGGTAGATAGAGAGATAGATAGCATATAGATACAAATATATACATATCCACATGAAGTAAGAAAATATTTAAAAAGGCAGATTTTACAATATTTTTCTCCGGTTGGTTGGGATCGAAGGTGATGTTTATTTTATTCGTCATACACTCTATATATCCAAATTTTCTGCAACAAATGCATTATTTTTATAATCATCCAAAGGACTACAGTAATTAAAAAAAAAAAAATTAAAAAGGACTATGAGTCCAGAAAGAATGTGTTTTCCATGCCACAAAAATTTTAGTCCTGAGAAAACCCAGATCAGAGAAGGCCCAGAGCATCTTGTGTCCTGGTAGCCTCTCTCCTGACCCCTAAATAATGCAAAAGGGACTCCAAGACGAAATGCAGGGTCCAGATTCTTCTTCATTTTTTCTATATTTGTCGGTCATAAGCCATTATAAAGCATCTATGATATATCTAGCACCCTATTAATATATCTTTGTAAGAATATCTTAACTATACATACTGATAATAAAAGTTCTCTTCTACAGTTGACACATTTTCACTTTGAGATTTTTCAACTTTATCTGAAAATACTGTTGTGTCGAGGAATTAAAAAGTTTTCATTTAAAGAGGACACAACATGTGATGGTCACTGTGCATACATTATATTTAATATTCATAAATCTTTTGTAAAATGGATATTATTGTCCCTGATTTAACCGAGTCAGCAATTGAGATGTTCAAAATCATAGAGGGAAGAACCCAATCTGTCTAGGACTGTAGCCAATATTTCTTTCCTTTTTATATTACCTTTATTCAGGGATTTTACTTAATAACCAAGGAGAAGTAAGAAAAAATGATAAACCATCCTACACTATTGCTCATTATGGATTTGCAACCAGGGGCTTGGTCTCTACAGCTTCCGGGGACAGTCTGTCCAGATTTCTAAGCCTAAAGGTCCTCCGTCCGGTCCGTGAGTAGGAAGCAGGCATTAATTGAGTTATTTCAAGTCTGTTTTTGGCTATGAATGTCCCCAGGTGTAAGTGCCCAGTGTGTTCTGTGAGCATCAGTTACTTACTAAACTTCCCACACACTAGAGAACCAGTAAACAAACAGGAGCAAATTGTAAGGGAGGAAACAAATCCTTACAGTTTTCCTAATTATTTAAAAAGAGGTTAAAGAGGTCATGGAAAATGTTTCTTTAATGGGCCAGCACTTCTGCTCCAGATTATAAGGAAACAGGTGTGCAGCAGTAGCTCAAATAACCTGAACCGATTCTTCCTCCTGTCTCCAAACGCTTTTCACCAAACAATAGGGAACTGATTTTTTGAATGCCACTTAATCAGAGAATCAGCATTTATTATTTATTCTAAGGTGATAAAAAGTCACCCTTGAAAAGTGTCATTGCAAAAGTTGAAATGGATCCAACACAGGCATTCCTGAGACCTAACACAGAGTGGTTTTGATCATTTCCTTTGAGACACAGCCAGGACATTTGTATGCCTCTTATCCCCATCCCTGAACGCTGCTGCTGGTCTTGGTTCTGCCTCCCATGCCCCACCCTCCCCCACCGACTTCAACAAGAGCTAGGGTGCTCTTAGAGCACTTACGTTCTATACTTCTACTAGCAAAATCTAAAGTCTAAATCTGCAAATCCTTCTGCAGTTTTCACTGAACTATCACTAATTTGTCTGAATTCATAAACCCTTCCACCTCAGTTCCACAAACTTAGACCAAGGGAACATTTGATACACTCATCTGAGCATCTTTTACATTGCTTTCTAAAAATATTTTAGTCTTGTATTTTTTGTGCTTCCAAAAGTATTAAAGTGGATATATTTTATTTATATTAATAACAATATATTGTTATATATTAATATATAAGGATACATTTATTTGAGATATAAAAAAACACATATAACTTTATTAATTCTAATAACATTTCATTAATTTTATTAATAGTAAAGTAATTTAGATCATGACTAGAGTAGGAGAACAGCAGGTATAATTCTAGGGGAATCAGGGTAGTATTGTGGTTAAGAAGGTGAGTTCTGGAGCTAGAAATATGATTTTTAAATCCCAATCTTTTATTTGCTTGTAATGTGACTTAGGCAAGTTATTTAACTTCTCCATTGCTTTGTTTAACTTATTTTAAAGTGGATATAATAATAGTACCTATCTTAAAGCTTTGTTAGAAGAATTAAGCAAAAAATTGGTACAGTGCTTGACATAGAATAACTTCTCAAATAATACTGGCTGCTAATATTATTATCTTCATTCTCATGCCTTATACTAGATATCTGGAGATACACACAAAAACGTAAGATATGGCCTTCTACTTAGAAGAACTTAAATTCTAGCAGGTGACACAAAAACATAAATAAATCCTTTCAACACAGTATGGTCAGTGTTGTACTAGAGCAGATCCTGGATCTAGGGGAGTTTAGAGGATTCACACAGGGGCACTGCCTCAGGCCAGGGCAGGGTCCCTTGAGGAGATGACACCTCATCTGAGACTTAAAGGACAAATAGGCATTAGTGAGGCGAGCGAGGAATTTTGGAACATAGAAAGTCATATGAAGTCAATGTCCAGGACTTGGGGATCAGATGTGGGAGGCAGAGAGTCTCAGCCTTGGGGTTGGCAGTCATATGGTGATGATGGTGATAGAGGTAGGGTTACTGGAGAAGATTTCTGATGGGGAAGATAAATACATCCACTGTTTTGGACGTGTTAATTTAGTTCAGCTTATGAAACACCCAATTATTTTTATTTTATTTTTTTAAACTGCTTTATTGGAGTATAATTGCTTTACAATGGTGTGTTAGTTTCTGCTGTACAACAAAGTGAATCAGCTATATGTATACATATATCCCTGTATCCCCTCCCTCTTGAGCCTCCCTCCCACCCTCCCTATCCCACCCCTTTAGGTGGAGCTGATCTCCCCGTGCTATGCGGCTGCTTCCCACTAGCTATCTATTTTATATTTGGTAGTGTATATATGTCCATGCCACTCTCTCACTTCGTCCCAGCTTCCCCTTCCCCCACTGTGTCCTTAAGTCTGATCTCTACATCTGCATCTTTATTCCTGCCCTGCCATGAAACACCCAATTAAAAGTATCTAGTTCACAGTTTGATTCAAAATATCAGAAGTCAGTATCACAAGAGTAAATTTAAAAATCTTCAGAATAAAAACAGTAATTGAAACCATAAGAGCAGATGAGATTTCCCAGGTAAAAGAAGAAGATGAAGGACAAAATGTTGGGCAAAAAACCAGTTTTAGATATCAGAGCCAAGTTCCTCAACCTCAGCATGACTGACATCTTGTGCTGAATAATGTTTTTATGGTGAGGCTGTCCTATGCAAGGCAGCATGTTTGTCAGCATCCCTGGCCTCTACCCACTGACTCCAGTAGCACTCCCTGCCTCCTCTGGTTGGGACCAAAATGCCTCCACACCTTGTCAGATGTCTCCTGCAGGACAAATCCCCTCCAGTTTAGAAACACTGAAAAAGAAGAGAAACTATGAAATAAACTAAGAAAGGACCTTCAGCATGGTAGAAAGAGAACCAGTATTTAAGTGCTTCATGAAAATTGAAGGGTTCAGTACTTTCAAAATAGAGAGAATATTTATTCACTCAATAGATTTTTAAGGGCAGAAATGTTATAATCTGGGATGCTGAAAATCACTCATTAGATGTGACAATATGAATGTCTGTGATGGGGTTTGCCAGTGAAAATTCAGATGGGGGTGGAAGTCAGTTTATAATGATTGTTGGAATACTTGAGAGAGAAATTAGATTCAGCAAAAGTAGAATAAATTTTTACAAAGTTTAGCTAAGATGAAAAAGTAGAACAGTGAGGCATCTGTCAGTGAGAACACAAAATTCACTTTAGTAAGAAGAGAGGATGGAGAAATGTAGGGTAAAGAAGGAAAAAAGGAAAACTGATAGACCAAAGTCTGGAAGGCATAAAATCAAGAGATTAGGTAGAGAGGTTGATCTTGAGCACTTGATCCTTTCAGCCTAGAGAAAAGAATGATTTATGTATTAGTAATCATTTGTTCCATAACAAATTGTCCCCAAACGTAATGGCTTGAAATAACAATATTGATTATTTCTCAGTTTTTGTACAGTAGAATCCACGTGTGTCTCAGCTGGGTCCTCTGCTTCAGGTTCTCCTCCTGACTACAGTCAAGCTTTGGGCTGGGGCTACAGCCATCAGGGCTCTGCTGGGGAAAGGGGAGCTTTCAAGCTCAGTCACATGACTGTTGTCAGGATTTAGTTCCTTGTGAGCTCTTGGACTAAGGACTTCAATATCTTGCTGGCTGGCCAGAGGTTCCCCCTAGTTCCTAGTTCCTTGACCCATGGGCTTCTCTATATGACAGAGTACAACATGGCAATTTTCTTCATCAGAGTGAGCAAACCAAATAAAGAGGGAAAGGTGTGGGGAGGGAGGGAGAGAGGGAGAGAGAGAAGAGAGAGAGTGAATTCTCAGCTTTCTATAATCTAAGAAGTGACATTGCAATCATTTTTGCCATATTCCTTTCCTCAGAGGCAAATCATTAGGTCCATCCCACACACTAGAGGAGGGGGTTTCACAAGGACTTGAATGCCATGAGGCAGGCATTATTAGGAACTGTTTCAGGAGGGACCTCCAACAATACAGAAATACAAACATGTTTATAAGTGGCAGGGTGCATAAATTTCAGGTAGTTCACATATGATAGCCTCAGATTTATCAAATGCATCACTCTGAGAGCTATGGAGAGACTGTTGACTAAAGGGCTGAGGAAAGATAGGAAGATCTGGAATATCTGCTCAGGAAAACAGAAGAAGTTGACCAAGACTAAGAACAAGTAAAGAGTCTTGAAATTGCTGAGAGATCAGCTAAGATCAAGATCAATGAATGTATTGGGGACCAATTTATAGCGTTGGCGGTTTCCTCTAGAGGACTTATCATCTAAGTTTAGAAGAGGAAAATGCTGATTTTAGAACCAGTCCATGTCTTGGATTTGTACTGAAACTGATCTGTCTGCCCATGAAGCTTAATTCTCTGCTACGCTTATTTTGACTACCACATACACATCCCTGTTGAAAACTGGGCCAACACAATTTGTAGTACCCTTGTCCATTGTTGTAGTGATGGCTTTTCAGACCCAGGGAGGTTGATTCCACTTCCTCATGATTCCTGCAGTTAAGAACATCTAAGAAACCCAGATTTGGGGTACCAAGTTTATGGAATTTTATACGTCTTAGCTGTCTTCTCCTGCCCAGTCATGGTTCCCATAGATAACTTCTGGCTTCAGCCATGTACAAGCAAAGACAGTGCTCTCCACTATGTGTCCCTGACTAACTTATGGTTCAAATCCGTAGGGGGATTCTGCTTGGCTCATTGACTGTTAGCCCACACAGCGGACAACATTTAAAAATCAGGATATTTCTTATAAAACTCCAGTTTTCTGGTTGAACTTTAAAAACCAGATCAGACAACATTTGATCCACATTCCTGAGGATCAGGAGGCTTACTTGCCTTCTCACTGGGGTTTTGCATACTCACTTCCTTCAGTGGTTGTTATTATCCATGAACTTGTTATTGCCACTGATCTGATCCCCAATATTAAGGGTGGGTCTCTAAGCCATACTGTACTTTCCTTCATGGCAGTGATTCTAAAAGCCTGGTCTGGGATAGTGTCTGGGTACCCTGAGATCCTTTCAGTGGTGTCTGTGAGTCCAAAACTACTTTTTGTAATAATACTAAGACATTACTTCACTTTTTAACTTTCATTCTCACAAAATTATAGCAGAACTTTCCAGTGAACATCTGGGGGATCTACCTGACTCAGTGAATCAATATTTTCCAAATGACCAATGCAGGATGTTACTAAATCATAGGTAAAAATATTCATTCAAAATGCATGCTAGAACAACTGTTATTAATGTAAGAGAGTACAATAAATTTATTGATACTGTTTTAGATTCGATATTGTAATTCATTTTTAAGAAAGCACCACTTGTTGAGTTTTGGTTTATCCAAATATATCAAAAATTATGTTTAAAAACTTTTAAATTACTCCTGTTTTCCAACTACCTATCTGTGAAAGTCTTAGTTTTCTCCATATACTTCAACTGAAATAACACATCTTAACAGATTGAATGCAGAAGCAGAGGTAAGAATTCATCTGTCTTTTGTCAGATATTAAAGATATTTGCAAAATGTAAAGGATGTCACCCACCTCAATTTTCTTTATTTTGAAAAATATAGTTTTTAATAAAATATGCAATTTAGGTTAACCAGTATCACATTATTATTTTAAATTGATTAGTAAATAAATACTTTTAAAATGTCTCCAGTTTTATAACAAATATGATAAATGTTGAGAGATATCATTCATCTAATCAAAAGCTCTTTAGGGCGTGTTGATAATCTTAAGAGTGTAAATGGATCCTGAGGCCAAATGTTTGAGAACCACTGCCTCTTGGCAGTGCTCATTCAGAACTCAGTCATTGCAAATAATCAGGAAGATGGGGTCAGAGCTCCATGAAACACTTTCTCTCAGGGCTTTTGCTACTATGTAAATGTAGCCACTTCTCCTGAAGGACCAGCTCTGTGAGAGGTATTAGGATGTAGTCACTTTTATAACACATCTTTCTTTTATAACACATCTTTCCCACCTCGGATTGGCTGCCTAACATTGCTTATATTTACATAAGCAAGATGTCACAGCGAGCGTTTCTGCAGAGACAAAAAAATAACATGTCCTAAATAGAGAAAATTTTTAAACAGTGGCTTCTCTCCATGAAGAGCCAACTAACCAGCTACCCTGCTACGCATCAGACTTGCTGATGGCAAGATAAGTTATTAAGGTAAACTTAACCAAAATCAAGACGACTGATCAGGTCAGGAAAAAAATCCTCTATTAAAAGACTAGTAATCTTAGTGTCTAACTATGTAGGCAAGTAGTAATTTCCCAAATACATATTGAACAATTGTTAGCTTTTAACTAAAGTAAACCAGGTTATTTTATTTTTGCAAATATAATTCAAGATATATGAATATCACTCATAGTTTGTAGAAATCTTCACTTAAGAAATAAAAGATTTTTGTGCATCTGGTTATATATTTTTGATTATTTGATTGTATAGTTATATGTATTTAATGTTTTACATGTTTATATATATGTTTTACAATAATAACTTTGAATATAACAAACATCTTTTTGTTGATTTGACTTAAGATACGGCATTAAAAATACTTGGCAAACAAAAAAGTTTTCTATTTTATTGACATGTCACAATGATGTAAGCAGAGGTCTGTGTGAATGAAAATCTTAAAACTTTTTTTCACAAAGCAAAAATTAGTAAAGAAAATGGAAACTGCTGTTCACTTATACTTTGTTCTAAGCGCTAGGTAATTTTTTATCATATGTATAACTTAAGGTTAGGTTGGAAGTTTAGGTGCTTAAGTACCCTGTTCAGTAACTATTTCTAGCTTGTTTATTACTTTACATATCTGTTCATTTAGATAATTATCTGACACCTGCTCATGGCAGATTGTTTTGACAGATTATATTGGCTGAGATCAGTTTGGCACCTGCCATCTGTCCAGTAAAGGTGAGTTCAACAAGCTGGTGATTTCTAGACAATCATAAAATATCCTTTATAAGTTAGAATTTTTCTTTATCCTTAAGAAGGCATTGACCAGAGGAAAAAAAATGCTTCTGACAAATATTAAGACAGCATCTTTAGTCTTTATCAGGCGTATTTCTTTATCTGAAATGCTGATTTGAACATTATTTTGATTTAATCAGAGGAGCATACTATATTAAAAAAGAATATGTTACTTTTAAATTAAGTATTTAATTTGGCTGGCATCTTGAACAGCTTTGACTAGCATTATTTTCTTTTTCTTTTTTTTGGTGGATTTTTGTTATTTTGGCAAACTCTAAATAAATTAAAATGAATCTTTTTAAACACATATACAATATTGTTTATATCATTATGAAATTAGAGCAACTCTATTATTATAGATTATTTAATCCATAAAAAGTAAACAACATTCAGTGAGGGGAAGAATAGTCAGTAATTCAGTGTCTTACTCTGTAATAAATAAAACCTTTTTTTTGGAGCAATGATAATTATTTAAGATTATTTTTGAAATAAAATAGGAATTTAAAGAAACCTTGAAAGTCAATTATAAAACACATCTAAAAGTTAAGAAAAGAAAAAAAATCAATGGCTTCTATTTTTTAAAGTAGGCCAATATTCCTATTTTTTAAAATAAATGGAGTAGTTAATTCTAGTGGAAGAAATAATAGTAAATTTATTTTCATTTTCTCTTTCACTTTTATAATTATTTAATCAATATTACCTGAATACTTTCCATGTGTCAGGTGTTGGGGATATGGTATTCAGCAAGACAGATCTGGTGCCAGCCCTTCTGCCACTTAAGATTTAGCTTTAATTGTTGTCCTAAAGTAGTCAAGCCACGAGCTCCCAACCATGCCTCTAACTATTACTATTTGAACAAGCACATTTTTTGTAACTAGCTGAATTGGCCAGTAATAATTGTGAAACCTGTGTTGAAAGCAAAATTAGAACATCTTGAGACATTTAAAAACATGTCTCGTGGCTTGCGAAGTGACCTGTACTTTGGATATATATTTATTGGAGAGGAGAGGACCAGGTTGTTTTTACCCTTGTAAATTCTTCCTAGTTATCTGGCATGATAGGAATTTTTCACAGACTGCTCTGAGAAGGTAGTCCAACACTATTTTAGAGTACTCTGTTGGACTATGGGGAGTTGAAAGAAAGAAAGAAAGAAAGAAAGAAAGAAGGAAAGAAAGAAACAGGGCAAGTCCTTAAAAACCTTCTGATATAATGGGACAATAGCATAAATATAAATATATGGGCATAAACAGAAGTGACTCTGGGAAATAAATATACACAATCAACTGCTGGACCAAAGTTTCTCTCAGGGGCCTCTTTGAGCTAAGTGATCTCATGATTTGTTGAACCATAGCGTTCTAGAGGAATATACAACAATCTTAGAGTTCCAAGCGGCACGAAGTGTGAATACCTAGGAGTCCTCAGAGCTTCTGTGGAAAGGCTTCATTAAAGAATTGAGCCTTAGGTCATAGATATCACACACACAGCAACACATTCATCAGAAACACAGCCAAATTACCATGATGTGAACATGCTACCAAAGTATTTAGTACAACAATGAAAAATACAACCAACTGGGCCTTTGTCTACATGGCATGAGAGAACCTCTCAACTAATTTTTTTTGATTGATGTGACCAGTTGTTTTGGCACCATGTCAAGACTGAATCATGCACAAGTTCCCTACATGAGTCATCACAGATTCCAAAGATGCTCAGATTCCCATCTGGCTACATTTTGAAATCTAGGATTAGAGATATTTTCCAATAAATCTGTTGACTTTTTTCTGCTCTAACCAATCATAAGACTCTTGCTTCTTTGATTTAAGAAATTATTTCTCTTTAAAACTTAAGCCATAACCTCATAGTTTGTTTTACAACTTTATGAAGTATTCTCTTTTATGGAAGAAAAAAATTGCATAAAATTTTATGCTGTATGCAATATACAAAGTAGTTTTATCAGGACAAACTTTTATTTTTTTTCTAATAAAGAATGTGGCATAAGATAAGTTGGATGATGGCAAATTCTCTTTGAATATAGCACTTGGAGACAGGGACATGGACTGACTGTGGGAATAACTGTGCCATATGGAACAAGGGGGCATAAGTAAAAGCACACACTAGAGGTGACATCAGTTCATTTTAAATGGTGCACATATAAAGTAGACTGAGGAAACAAAGGGATGCTAAACCTTTCAGTCTAAGATGTACAAATGGAAAGAAATAACTGAATACAACAAATGAGAATCATGCTTGTTCCTAAGACAGGCAAGTTAGAATAAGGGGATTCAAGTGCAAGAGCAGAGGATGATTTGCAGAGGAAGGAAGCCTCAGCTGGTAATGTCTGTATTGTCCTTACACGGGGATAGAACTGTTACGGGCACCAAGCAGATTCAGCAAGATATCTCTAATCGGCAGGAGGCACATTCTTCTAATCTCAAATAATTTCATAAAAGTTTCATTAAAATATATAGTGAGAAACACATTGATAAACATTACACATGTAATGATAAAATGTAACACACTAGACTCTACACAAATGAAATCAAGAAATCTGACTTAGTGACCATGGAGAAACTGAAGTAGGTCACTCAATGCAACTCTTGTTTATTCGGGGACATTGAGACTCAGGGAGACCAAGGAATTTCTCCAAATTCACAGGATGCTAGCAGAGAGAGGAAAGGCTCTAAAATACTGGACAAGTGTTTTTCCTATTCATTGCATGTAAACAAGCTAAAAATTAGACTTTTAACTGCTGATCTTGACGTATTGGCATAATACATAATTTTAACTAAGTGTTCTTTATGTGAGAAATCACTTCCTTTTGTCAATTTTTGTTATTAATTTTTTGACACTCATGGAATGTCTGGGTATCTTGAAGCTGATTAATTTGAAAGTTTGTATTAGGCAAAATTTGAAAATAGGGGAAAAAGAAATATCTTTTAAAATGAAGCATAAAGTCTTTGTATTTAGACTATAAGCCAGGTTCCTAGAACTACCAATGGGTTCTTTCTTGTGAATTACCTAGTCCTCCCTTATTTCAGTTAATTCTGAAATGCTTTCTCTTGTCTGCTCTTTATTCTCATTCATATTATTATTTCTCCACTGCCTTTCCCCTCTTCTCTATATATATGTTCACAAAGCAGGCTAGCTAAATTCAAATGATAGTGTAAAAATGTGGCTGAAACAGATACGTTTCCAGGAAACTGTCCGAGAGCAACAACTACCGTCCAAAAATGCACTGGGCCCAGATGATTTCACAAAGTAATTCTACACAAACTGTAGGGGAAAATTAGTATCTCCAGAACTTACGGGGGAAAAATAGGAAAGCTATCAAAAAAAATTTCTGAAGGAAACATAACACTAATGGCAGAGAATCTAGAATGACCAAAATTGTTTTTTAAATAAACTAAAATTGAAGAACTTATCCTGCCTGATTCCAAGATTTAGTGTAAAGCTACAGTGATCCAGACAGTGTGGTACTGGCATAAAGATAAGCATACAGATCCATGGAATATAAGAGAGTATAGAATTAGTTCCACATATATATGACCAATTGGTTTTCAGCAGTTTCCAGGGTAATTCAATGGGAAAGGAGAATCTTTTCAACAAGTGGTCCTGTCACTGGCAAAGCCCACTGGGGTCCTGGGGGAAAAATATGATGGAATCTACTAAGGTCTCACCTCTTCTTTTGTCCTTATTCTAGTTTCACTTGCTCATAGCGGGCTACGGGCAGAGGCCTCACACCCGACACCTCAGAAGAGAGTTCCTGGTACAAAACGACTGCGCCAACACCCCAGCTTGGGACCGTGTGCATAATCTGTGCACTACACTCAATTCAAGATGGCGGCTGCAGGCCGTGTGCAGAAACACTGCACAGGGCACTGCCATCTGGAGCGTGAGCAGCGCAGTATGACTGACCTGAACTTGCGAGAACTCTGCCTGCCTTGTGAGAACTATGCCCCCCTCCCGCTGACAAGAACCTTATAAAGCAGCCCCACCCATAGCCTTTCGGGAAAAGCAGGCACTCTAAAGCACGAGCTTGCACCTCTCCATTCTTTGATGAAACAGTTAAGCTTTCCTTTGCTTCTGAACCTCACTTGGTCTCCTTACAACCCCAAGCAGAGGGACCCTTGCTGGACCCCAACTCGAAAGGGTCAGTAACAGTGCTGACACAACTGGATTGATATCTGTGTGGGAAAAAATAAACCTTCACTCTTATCTCATGTTACACACAATTAATTCAAAATGTATCATAAACCTGTATGTAAGATCTAAAACTATAAAACTTCTAGATTCTACAAGAAAACAGACGAGGAAATCTTTGTGACCTTTACTAGGCAAAGATTTCCTAGATATGCTGTCACCAAGAACACTAACAATAAGAAAATTTTGATAAACTAGACCTCATCAAAATTTTAAACTTTAATTTTCCACAAGACACCATTAGGAATGTAACGATAAGCCACTGATTGAATTTGAAATTTTCAGAATTTTCAAAATTATTTGAAAAACATAATATCAACAGAAGATTTATATATAGATTATATAAAGGACTTTTATAAATCAATAAGTCAAACAGCCCCATTTTAACAGTGGGCAAAAGATTTGAACAGACCCTTCATCAAAGAAGATAACATGAATGGTAAATAAGCATAGGGAAACAGCTTTACCCTGGCACCCTAGCAACCCCACAGGCAAAGGCTGGAACCACAGCCTATCTGGGTCTTGGCATAATGCCTCAGCATCCTTCCAGAACAGAAGCGAATGGGAGGCTTGTTAGAAGTTCAAGGCAATCTCCCCTGGGATGCTCCACCTCATCAGAACAGAATTGTACTCTGAGACTTAGGAAGAGAAACACGGCAATGGTTCATACTGGGTCCAGAAATATGTCTTGTGATTTATGTATTAAGATAATTTTGTACTTTTCTCTTTAAGAGTATAAGATGTGTCATTTTCGCCATGTGATTTATTTTCAGAAAACTAATCATCTTAATTATACCAATCTTTGGTATCAGATACAACACATGGCAGAGTGTGATTGCTTGCAATAGAAATACATGAAACATCCCAATTACTTAAAAATTATTGAGAGTTTGAACAGAAAGTACCACCCATTGGATATCAATTGAGACAATTTGTACTGATGGGTTAGTGTGTGGGAGAGGGGGCGTCTGATCAGGGCTTCCTTATGTATGAACCAATTCTGAATATTAAAAACTCAATTCAGGCTTATATAAGTAAAATGTCCAACTGTGATATAATGACATTTCCATCAATTTTGATGATTGAGAGCCACCTTACTCTCCAGATAAGTGTTCTCTAGAGTCAATGAATGATACAATCTACAGACTATGAAATAAACAGACTATAACAACAACAACAAAAACAACTATGAATGCTCAGAATATTAAGTATGATTTCTCTACTGGCCTAAAGATGCTAATGTGAAATGTTATACAAATGTATATAAAATATACATATAAAATATGTATAAAATATACATATATATAAAAAACTGCATTTTTGGCACAGAGTAAGTACTCCACAAATTATAGCAACTATGTTATTCTGTTTTAATACATAATAATTTAGAAGATAATACTCTGACTTAATATGCCTGTTATTCTATATAACTGATGTGAGTTACCAAATTCCCAGGACTAGAATACAATAAAAAAACTTAACACTATAATTAACAGTTTGATTAATTTATGTAATTTAAAATAAAAATTACATGTTCATTACTTTGTGTTAAATAAAATCATCTCATCCTCAATCCTCAGGTATTAAAGCTCATGAGGCTTATCATAAAAGTTATGAGAATCATAAAATACCAAGAATATTAGTACTTGATCTAATATGAAAAACACATATTTCTGGTGCTTAGTGCAGGGGCTGCTGTAATACATGCTCAAAAGATGATTGAATGAATTAATAAATAAATGAATGCATGCAGATGGGAATATCAGTAAATTTTTAGGTGGGCAGGATTTCAGTTATTATGCATGTGTTTTTTATTTAAAATATTAATTTCTAAATATTAATTTCTAATTTGTAGCATAAAATAGTGTTTGTTTATTATTACCTACATGAGTGCCATATTTTTTTCTACATTGATTTCTAGGACTAAACAAATGATTTTAAATTTTTTCTAGCCTATGGCTAGCAGAATAAGATGCATTTCAAAAATGTCCCATACCTTTAAAGTGTTGGTTGAAGAATCTCTCAAGACATTAAAAAAATAATAATAAAGCCTTCTTACTAAAGCATTTTGCTCACATTTTTTTTTAAATGGGAGGGTTAAGAAACTTGGGGTTTACTGAATCAAGCAAAGCCTCAATCCCACAGTAACCTATTCGGGGTACTATTGATCAGTAGAGTCAAAGACGTCAGAATCTAACTAAAATAAACAGTTACTTTCCTAACCTCAATGAGTTCTTCCTGAGCTTCCTATAGGTGAGAACACAAATATGATTTTCCTTTAGAGTTATTTTGTTTATTCCTATTCATGCCTCAGGAGTTCCCTAACATAAATGAAGTCCACAGTGCATTTGAAATTTTTTCTTTTTAATGAATTGTTGGAGGTTTGGCAGGTTAATAAAAACTATTGGTTAAAAATCTAAATAATTAGCTATAACTCTCTGATAGAAAAAAATATTTTAATGTGCATTTCTTTTTACTAAGAATTTAACAAATACTGTTAAAATCTCATTTTGTTTTATGAGTAAAATTTCAATCATGGGAGTATTCATGATCACATGACTTTTGTCTGAATGAAAAATTATTTGGCCTCACCAGTTAAATATAACTTTCTGTGATTTTCACTTCATGTATCATTTGTAAATCTCTTAGTAATATTTTATAGTCTCTTTGAATTTAATCTCCTTTGGAACCACGTGCCTATCATCTGCTTGTCTTGCTTTCTTTGGATCTTGATATATTTTCTTTTATCTTTCATCCTCTCTCATGTCCTCAGTTTCCTTGTGTTTTATATTTTAAAAGTTTTCATGCTTGTGTTTTTCTGTGTGGCACATGAAATTCTTTGGTGGCAAAGAGACAGAGCCATCAGAAAACAGATATGTTTGGGCATCATCAGACCCATGTATAACTGAAATCCTTGTCAGGGATGTCTGTATCCCAGAGTTAACATGCATATGAAAATGAGAAAACAGAAGAGTACAGAATAACTTGGCTTCATATAATTAAAAAAGCAAAAAACAGCAGACCAATTTTCCAGAATCTAGGGGTTTGTCAGGGTTTAGGTGCTAACCTCTTGGAGTTTCTTGACCTCCTCAGCCAGTTTTAATGCTTGAGCAAACAAGGAAGTCCAAATTAAATAAGTCCCCCAGTCTTCCTTTGGATTCATGGTTAATGTTTCCCTCTCCCACCTCAATTATGCCATCTTCATTATGCTTCCACCCTCGCTCTCACAGTTGTTAAAATGAAAAGCCTCTTTCTGCGTACCACAGCTCTGCTATGCAGGCCTATACCTGTGCTGGCAGCATGCTCTTCTTCTCACCTCAGATTGCCTTTTGCTTGGGGAGGAGATCCCTGCCGTGCATCTCAAACTGAAAACTGAAAGAAAATTAAGTTGCTGTTCAGACTTTGAGCGAATTATGGAAAACGGGCCCTTTTTGGTCTACCAGGCATGTTAGTGGAAGCTATTACTCACCTTCTCTCCCATTCCATACAGTGGTAGCTGTCAGTGTGGAAATCTCATCCAAACTTTCTTAACAGTTTGTACCTAAGACAAGGACACACACATGTGCACACACACAAGCTTGGCATTTCCTTCAGACCATGGCTATGTGTTGAACATAGTGGGCCATATAATGGTTGACCTGGTTATTTTGGCCATCTCACTAGCTGACTAGAGGCGCTGAACAGTAAAAGCTAATAACTCAATAATAACTACATTCTAATTCAGATAAACAAAAAGCCAAGTCAGTTATTTGGTAGCAAATTTTGAGCAAAAACTGACTATGAATTAAATATGAATGCACCGCCTTTAACTAAGGTGAGTTCATTGTAGAAAAGCACATTATTGATGGTTTCACATTTTGATATTTTATTTGGATATTTTATATTTGTTTGGATATTTTATTTTTTTCAGTTTCTGATATTCTTATAGTTTTGCATGAGAATATCTAAATGAACACATGTGCAGACTCAGTTCAAGCTTCAGGACTTACACATTAAGGATCTAAGTCAATTGGGAAGCTGAGAAGCCCTCACTTGAGTTGGCAACAATAAACTAAGCAAGCAGGAACATGGGTGAATGATTGCTGGGCTTTGTAAAGATTATCTTGGTGGTGACAACTACCAGCGACATTGGAGAATCACAGGAAAATCTGATGGCTGTTGTTTATTTAAAGTAGTAAGTGGTATTTCTTATATTGTGGAATAGGTAGAAGACTGCTATATATGTCATGTTTTGAAAATTTCTACCAAGAAAAATACCTTCAAAAACTTTTCAAAAATTTTCATGCCTAGAGCCAAGGCAAAGATAGCCTTTGTCAAGGTGAAAATAATATTGGGAGGGGTATCACACAAAGCTATTCTTTGCTATTAACTTCCTATGGTTGGAATCTCTGCCTCAGAGTCATGAGTTCAGGACAATCAAATTTCAATATTTTGAACGAGGAATTGGGAGTCTGAAAAGTTAGGTAACTAGTGCTGAGTTTTCTGACCATAGTTGTAGACTATCAGAATTATTGCTCACTAAATCACCAAGGTCCTTTCAGGAGATGGAAATCCAAGGTCTTGGGGACTGAGCAGAGAAAATGAACAAAATCAAAAAAGAAATTGATTGTATCTACTAAACCACAGTTAACCAAATTGTTTAGCCTCATATGAACATATATCCAAACAATTAAACTTTTTAAGTCATGGGCTTAATTTGGGGTAGGATATAGTAACTAATTTTTCATTTATAATTTTTAGGTAAGTTTGTTTTAAGAAGTTTTTTAAATATAATTTAAAGACCAGTTATGATTATAATAAGTAAAGATATTTTAAATCACTTCACAAATTAATTTGTGCCACACACAATTAAATTAATTTTAAATTATATAACAAGATGCATGATTGCTGAAACCCATATTAAAATGACATATTGTGTCTTGTTTGGTTTTGGAACTGAGTAGTAAAATGTAGACCGAAATTTAACTCTGCATTATACCATCATTTTAAAAAAGGTTCCATGTACTGATGTTTAGAATTCTTACATATTTCTCCTTTAAAACTGCTTAGTTATACATATTTTATTAGTAAAAAATAAGAGTATCTATTTGAGATTGCTTTTAAAAAGCATATCTCAGCAGAGTGAATGTGGAGAGTTTTTGTTTTATTTCTAATAAACGAGAAGCCAAATTTGATATAATAATTATTTTATTTTTAAAATATTTTAAAAATGTAGGTAGAATGCATATTCTAATAATTTTACAGATTGTAAGTATATTCAATTCAGTGGGTTAGTGGATAAATGTGTATACCCACATAGCCACCACTCCAGTCAAAATAGAGAACATTTTCAACACCTCAGGGTATTTCCTCATGCCCCTTCCAGTCAACTCCCAGCCTGCTAAGTGACAATGATTCTGATTTTAGCACCATAAATTAGCTGTATTTGTTCTTGAATTTCATATAATTGGAATCATATAGAATGCAATATTGTCTTTGGCTCTCTTCACTTGATATAACATCCTTGAAATACATTCATGTTATTGTTCATATAAGGAATCCATTTTTTTAAATTGCCAAGTAGTGTTCAATTGCATGAAATCACCCCAATTTGTGTATCTGTTTCACTCTTGATGGAAATTGTTGTTGATTCCAGTTTGGACCTATTAGGAATAAAGCTGTTATAAACCACTCTTGTACAAATTTTTTTGAGAACTTTACTTTCATTTCTCTTCGTGAATACCTAGAGATGGAACTGCTGGTTCATAGAGCAGATACATGTATGAGAAACTACATACGCTTCCTAAGTGGTTGTACCATTTCACACTCCTGTCAATAACATATGAAAGCTTTATTTGTCCTACATTCTTACCAAACTTTGGTGTTATCAGTGTTTTATGTTTTAGTCATTCTAGCTGGTGTGAAATGGTATCTAATTCAATTTTTATTAGCATCATTTTGCTGAAGTGCTAAAGATAGCTTCATATGTGCTAGAGAAATTTTGATCAGATTAATATAAGTAGCAGATATGGAAGAGAACATTTTAGGTGTATTTTAAGAATTATTAGAATATTTATTCCCCTAAGCATTTTTTAACTTCAACTTAATGCTTCATATCTTTACTAGGAGTCTCATAATTCTGAATTTTGATGACAAATTATCGAGACTGAAAACAATTGTTACCATATATCCAGATAAAACCATTATG
Organism: Physeter macrocephalus; assembly: GCF_002837175.3. NCBI lineage: Eukaryota > Metazoa > Chordata > Mammalia > Artiodactyla > Physeteridae > Physeter > Physeter macrocephalus. Next base: position 52,580,281 of record NC_041215.1, read on the forward strand.
CCACTAGTGATATGATAAAGCAGTAAGAAATCAGGTATGACTTTCCGTCTGTTGAAACACTTCATCAATAACATGTCGACATTGATATTAGTCAAAAGATCTGAAAGAAATGAGTATGAAATAGGTAATTGTCAATATACCTTCTGGTTTCTAAATTCTATGCTTTTAAGTAATACTCTGTTTTATTATTGATTCTACCATTTTTTAATAGTATAAGGAATAAAGAGAAACATAAAACAAGATAAGAAGATCCAGGAAACAGACAATAACTATGATAGTTAACTAATATTAATATTTTTAAGGTAATATTATGTCCTAGAGCTGATTAATCCATCAACACTTTCTTTAATGTTAGGCTTTCTAGTACCTTGGTATACTGAGCCTAAAACAAATCTCTTGCCACTATTTCAAAAGTAAAATATTCAGTCAGAAGGTGGTATGAATATGCCCACACAGTAACATATAACCAGGTTAACTCTTTTTATTTTGTTCCTGTTGAAATTAATGGTTGGAAAGATTGTTCGGTTGTTTATTTGGGTATCGCCAAGCCTCCAGGACTTCACCTATTCAATTATGTCTGTGTTGACATCTGACTCTTGAGATTTCAAAGCTTATAAGTTATTTCCCCACTGGTACCAGAGGAATTAAGTCCTATTTAGGAAGACTTTGACTTTGCATGGAGGAGTTAAGAGATTTCAGTGAAAATTATAAAACTGTGTAAAAATAATAAAGCAGTAACCACAGGACATAAAAATCTATCTGAATTCTTTAAAGGGTTATGAGTAATTTTCCTTGCATAAACAAGTTATTCTGAAAGGGTTCTAAAGTAATTTAGAGGGAAAGCCAGGAGAGCATATAAAAACCCACATGGCAAGCAGGATCACTTTTTGAAAAAGCTTGTCAATCTAATGAGCACTTAATTAAAGTCAACAGGGTCTCTAAGTCTCCAAGTAATTTTCAAAAAGCTTTTGGGAAAGGGAACATTTTTCTCCATGCTTGTCCCCCTTTTCTCTTGTTCTCCATTTGTCTGAAGACTGTGTAAAGCCTTTGTAATATTATCTTTGGGGTTTTATTCTTATTCTCATCACATCACTCAGTTCATGACCAATTAAACATAAACCATTTTTTCTTTTAAAATATCAGTTGTGTGGCCTTAGAAAAAAATTGTTTTACCAGTTGCTTGGATTAAAAAAAAGTTTTTGCCAAAATAAAGTTTACCAGGCTCTAAATATGGAGCCTTTTGATAGCCTACTCAAATAGATTATATACATATATTTGGTCATCTCAGATACAGTTTTTTTTAATGACATTTATTATATACTATAACTTTTTTTCATTTTTCCTTCTTTATAACACATTTTTAAGGAAGTATTATGACAGCCCAACAAGGTACAATGTTAATTGGACTGGGGCTCTTATCACCGTGTTAAACTTGTTTGAATAACTCTTTCTCTTCTGTGTAACTTTATATTATTTTTAATAACTCAGTACAGAACCGCTGGTTTCAGAAGTGGTTTTGCAGTTTTCCACCTCTGCCATCCTGAGAAATTTTGGATATCAATGATGAGCAGACTCTTCCCAGGCTGATTGAAGCATTAGAGAAGCGATATCACCTTTGCTTAAGACTGTACCATCATTTGAGGGAATTCCCTGGCAGTCCGTGGTTAGGGATCGGCACTCTCACATCCGAGGGCCCGAGTTCGATCCCTGGTCCGGGAAATAAGATCCCACAAGCTGTACAGTGCGGTCTTTTATGCTGGGTGAGCATTAAATGAATCCTTGTAGAGTGTGGCTCAGTGCCTGGGACACAGTAGGCTCTCAAATGCCTCTGATACTGTAACGTGCAGGTTTCTCATTTTCTCCTATATTCACTTAGTATTTTATCTGAGAAGCTGAGCTAAGCACCAGGACCTCCAGGTTAAAACCTATTTTCTGCTCTTCAGCAGGTCACTGCCTGCTTAAATAGTGTCACACGGGCTACAGCAGATGAGAGTGATGCCTATTTATCTAGGCAACTTTTTTCTAAAAGTATTTTTACTGTTCACAAGCCCTGCGTGTTTACGCAAACCAAGGGAGTTGGAGTACGCAAATGCCTAGCAACTTTTTGAACCTTCAAACGAGTGAGTTACTAGTTTTCATATACAGTTTTGATCTGTTCACTTCTTATCAGAAATAATCAAGGGAGTAAAATGGAGAAGAGGGACCCAGAGACAGCCATAAGTTAGAGGATGGAATGGAAATACCAATTTTTAATAACTTGTTCAGAAAAAGTAAATTACTATAAAATATATAGCTGTTTTAGAAAGCTTGAGAAATATAAAAATGCTTCATCCCTATAATACAGAAACAATTACTTTTCTTTCTTTGGAATATTTGTTCAGTTCCTTTGCTGTGGTTAGAATAGGATTATGGCTGTGAGCCCAGAAACTACCCCTTTTACACCCCCTGCCCTTCAGCTCTTCCTCTTTCTCAATCTATTGACATTGGCTGGTTTAAAGGGGGAGTTAAGAAGTCTTCTGAGAAAACAATGAAAACATTTTCAATTTTTGAGGCTCAGATATATACCTGCATCTCTGACGAAATTGTGGAAACCAAGATGAATATATAAAAGGATTATGGCATCACTAGGAGAAAACTCTTTTCTTAAATTGGGGAAGGAAAGCAACAGGGCCTGAGGAATGGAGAAGACTGTTTCCAGGTAAATATGTCTGTTATTAAAACAACACAAAATGAGCCATGCTAGAGACACTTGTGTACTCAAAGGAGAGAAAGACGTTCTGAGTATATATTTTAAAAAAGTAGGTGTATTTTGGGGTATATATCAATATGTTTTTCTAAAATTTATTCCTATCTTTATATATTTTCAGCTGATAATTAGTGGGACCAGGATTTACACCTAAGAGGTATGATTTTCAAAGCCCTTGCTTTTAATCATTATGTGATTTGGCTTCTCATAAAAGCAATAAGCAAGTTATTTAATATTATTGGTTGCAAATGTCTTTACTCATTAATATTTCAATTTTATTTTATATGTAAGTAGGAGGAAGTTATAAAAATTTTAATTTTAGAATATTTAAAAATATTTTGTTCATTTTATTTTATTTTTGTTAGGAACTAAGGCCACAAGGCCACAGACAATTACATTCAGTGCATATGATAAAATCTAAATGCATACAAAGGAAGATTCTCCAGGGTCTTTAAAAAAATATAGAAACAAACTGTTTCTTTTTTTTTTCTCAATAGAATTTTTTAAATTAATTAATAATTTATTTATTTTTGGCTGTGCTGGGTCTTCGTTGCTGCGCGTGGGCTTTTTCTAGTTGTGGCGAGCGGGGGCTACACTTCCATGCAGTGTGTGGGCTTCTCATTGCAGTGGTTTCTCTTGTTGAGGAGCATGGGCTCTAGGTACACGGGCTTCAGTAGTTGTGGCACGCTGGCTCAGTAGTTGTGGCTTGTGGGCTCTAGAGCACAGACTCAGTAGTTGTGGTGCACGGGCTTAGTTGCTCTGCAGCATGTGGGATCTTCCTGGAGCAGGGAGCGAACCCATGTCCCCTGCACTGGCAGGAGGATTCTTAACCACTGCACCACCAGGGAAGTCCCCAAACAGTTTCTTATTACCACTGTATACTCAAAAAAAAACCATACTAGAAATGTTCTTTAAAGGGTTCTAATGCAATCTCATATACTGTGTTTGCTCTTACACAAGCTTCTACAAAGTTAAGCTTCAGTCCAGTCCATGTCTATTTATAATTAATTTTGCATTAATGCACACCCAAATTTAGTGGTGTCTTATTGTACAAAAATTAGTATTCAGAAATTCCTCCTGGATGATCTTGAGAGGAGAACTAGCGCAAATGAATTTTTCCTATTTGTGACAAAGACTTAGTGAGTCAAAGTCTTCTCCCAAAGACTGACTATATGATATCACAAATTCTGTCTCTTAGAGTGTAGATATATGAGCAGAATTGAGGGTACAACTCTGATGGTTAATTACCTCTCTCCTTCAGCACATGGGCATTTAGGGGAGTTGAGAATGGTCAGACTGAGCCAGCATGCATGTGGTCTGCTGGCCTGCACCTATCCTCTCTTTATTGCCACTGGAAACAAAAAGGGCTGGAGTATGACACTTTATACTCGCATACAGAATCCCTTCCCTAGGGTAAACTTAAATTCCTTAGAAAAGAACCCTGCAAAGTAATGCCTTCTAGATACCACTACACCAAGGAATAGTAGAAAACTAATCACCACTGCTGAGAGAAACACACCAAAGCCAAACCCAGAACATAACAAGACTACCTGCCTTGCCTGTATTCAACAGAACACAGATATTTAGATGGAAAACAAACAAAAAAAGGACTATTGGGGATCTCCCAGGAGCTCCTGGGTCTAAGCCTCCAAGAAATAAAGTTGTGACAAATAAAAACTGCTATATTCATCCTTTTGTATTTAGGTAGCTCATAAAGTAAATTTTAAATTTATGTGCTCCTCTTTGCATATTCCTAAGTTGACGTGTAAAAGCTTTAGTTATAGCTTTAAATAAGATTATTTTTTAATAATAGGAAGTTAAAAGATTGCAGACTTGAGAAAATAAAATATGATGAGGTTTGACTATGACTGGAATAAAACCTTTATATCTTGATAAAATAGATTTTAATTACCTTACTAAATATAGTACACTAAATCTGAAAGAAATCACGTAAAACTTTTATATTCAATATCTTTGACTTTATTCAGTGCTATCTGGGAATTTTTAATTGTTTTGGAAAACATTCCAGTTACATTTAAAATAATCAGTCTAAACTTATATTTGAATTTGGGGCATTCCAATATTGCCAAATGACTTGTTTTTAATGTCAGCCACTTTTCATTTTTAACAGAAATATGAATAAGACTGTGAAAGAAAGGAAGTTTGATTAATCTGTACAGGAAGTTGCCCCCGACCCATTGTTTTGATTTTCCCTTTGACTAGCACTAGAAGATTTTTACACCTCAGGGCAATGCACCATCTTCAGATTTTGGATGATTGAGAGATGTGTATTTCTCCCGTAAAATGGCTAAAAGGACTATTTTGAAGGTAGGGTCATTCTCAGGCAAATCAATTTTCCTGAAGAAATTTTATATGGCATTTGAATATCTACAAATTGATCCCCTAAAATATACAGGACTGTGTACCACTCAAATATTTTCTCATAATTGAAAGTGTACACTTACCTCCTTTTGAATTGCTGGGTTAGGGAAGAGCTCCCTTCCTAGAAGTCATCAGCCATCTTATAATAGGAATAACCTAAGGTGTCTATTGGTGGGAATGATGGCAGAACAGGTGACAAAGGCAGAACGGGTAAGGGGAATGTGAGCTTCTTCTGGGGACACTTCTGAACCCTGGGGAGGGCAGAGGATTTACTGGCGTGTAGAATAAACAAGTATTCTGTGTGAGTTACAGATGAGAGTCTAAAATTCTCCTAGTTCAGTTTTCAGTAAGAGATGAACTCATTCACTGTCCTTTGGAGCTGAAATGGGTGTTAGAATCATGTGTTTTATATTTTTGTTCTCAAAGCCTACATCCCTGTACCACACCTTCTCCGGTTACCTCTGCCCAGGGCAAAGAACTGCTCATGGTTAGTGATAACTGTGCTCAGCTGGACCTGCCCTGGACAGGCTGTTGCCAATTTCTCAGAGAGCAGAAGCCACGACCGCACTCCAGGCCTCAGAGTCAGCCCCTGTACGGAGTGCAAGTGTACAAATTCACACACATACACACACACACACACACACACACACACACACACCACTGAACATCAGCATTGGATGTCAGCAGACACCCCCTAGAAATCTAGACAATCCATCCAGACTCAACTGACTCTTTCCAAGCTCAATGGACTCTGGAAGAGTCTGAGTGTCTCTCCTTTACTCACATCCACTAGAAGCCAGGCATTGGTAAACTTTGATGAGAGTGTGGGACCAGGGCCCCTTTCTTTAGTCTGTCTCTCAGATCCCTAACAGTTTGAATATAAAGTTAGGGTCAGAAGGAAAATAATTTTCTTACTTATTAAAGAAATCATTAAATAAGTTGTCTTCTTTGTTATTCAAACAATTAAATGTGGATTTAAACATTTATCTTTTGGGTGAATATTTTGATTCATATCTGAATGAACTGTTCATCTGTTCTTTGAAAAAAATTTCTCTGAGGTTACAGTTGCTACAGTAGCTGCTTCTTGACAACTGAAATAAATGGAAAATGGAACATTTGTTCAATTCTGTTGATTTTCCTAATCTTTGAACCTCAACACAATTTGTTCACTGGAATTTGAACCCCTGGTAGACCAGGACTCTGTTTTGTTTTTGTTTTTGTTAGCTCTGGCACTTGTCATAGTATCTAGCAAAAAGAGGGTTGTTAATACATATTAGTTGTGTGCACAGTTGAAAACTGCTTATTTCATTGTGAAAACAGTGAGTTAAAATAAAAACAATTATATTCATCATTCTACAATCTGCTTATATAATTCAGATCTACTTTCTGGATATGCTGTGGAATGGAAGGTCAATCAACTTTATCTCCTGAAAAAAAAGGAAGAAAGATACCACTAGGAATTAAAGATAGATGTTTCCTTGTTTGCAAATATATTCTATACATAAAACGTATTATTATTTTTTTCCTGTAGAAGAAACATCGTCAGAATCGTAAACTCAGAGGTTACCCAGTCTGCATTTTATTACTGTGGAGAAGATGTCTATTCACACAACTGCCAATTGCTTTATTTTTGATAAAGCATCTGTAATTACTTTCAATTTAGAAAACACTTAACCTTAGTTATGTTAAAAAGGAAAACAGCATAAAAACTGGCTATATACATATTTAAAATCATACGCATAAAAATACTAATTAAGATAAAACATTATACCATAGTCTCTATAATAAACACAAATTAATAATCCAATCAGTAGCGTGAGCACCTTCAGAAAATTATGACATGAATCATAATCTTACAAAAAATTAAGTTAAGGAAAATAATGTGGACTTTGGTTAATAGCCTAGTTAATTTTTGACACCTCTGAGGATTTTTTTTCAGACTATATAAAACAAAACCTTCATCTGTTAATAAAGTAGATTTTTTTTTAAAGAAGTTCTGTACTTTGCAGTTCCTCAAACAATCAATATGTGGAAGAATTTATTTAAAAGCTGTCAAGCAGCAGGAGAAACTAGAGAATGCAAACAAAATTGCACTATTCTTTAAGTAAGATTCTGAGATAAAAACAGACATAAGGCATTTCTGACAGCCTCTTGAAGATTTAAAAATGGAAAATTTAGTTACCATTGTAGTGGCTTCCATTGTAATGGGTGCTGTGAGGTGCTGCCGGATTCTCCTTCAGAACTGAGGCATTTATTTCTCCAACTGCAAAGTGCTGGTGGCTGACAGCTCTCAGCTGAGTTCTTTTTCAGGAATGGCTTTTGTTGTGACTGCATTGGATCCACCTCTTCCCTGTGCCTAATCCTATGTTCTCTCCCCCACATAGGTGAATCAGAGTGTATCCCCAGTGAACGACCTGCACGTAAATCTCAGACTCAAAATCTGTTTCCTAGGGAGCCCAACCTGATACAGACATTCAGACTAAAACACAAACAAACAAACAAAAATCTTGTGGTTTATTAGGGCAATACAATTGATTGAAAGTAAAAAATCTGTCTTAACCTTTAATATCTGAAACACCTTTGAAGGTACCCAGGCATCTGGAGGTGGATTTGGTTCACCAATTTGAACAGGTGTCTTTATGTAAGCAAGTCTTTAAGGACGCACCTAAATACACGCACACAGTCGGTGTTATGCTTCTATTGTCCATCTTACCAATGTTGCCATTTCCTTATTTCTTCCTATTTGGCCTTTATTTATTTTGTTACAACCAAATATACTCAAAATTTACATAAATGAAGACAAAAAAATATATTGTAGTTCGACTAAATTTTTATAGGGTACAAATGTGCAATCAGCCCTTTCACGACTGCCTAAAGCAACCATTTCCCAAACCTACTTGGATCATAATAAACTGGGACACTTTTTAAAAATGTGGAGATTCTGATTCAGTCATTCAGTGGGGTTTGAGAGCTTTAACATGTTCCCAGGCAAATATAATAATCAGGTAAACCTGAGAAAATAATAACTGGAGAGAAACCAATGGGCTTGTAGTGCTACAGCCTAATGTGTCTCAAACTTTAATGTGTGTACAAATCAATGGGCATCTTGTTAAAATGCAGATTTTGACTCATTAGTTCTGAGCTAAGGCCTGATATTCTGCCTTTCAAGCAAGCTCCCAGGTGATAACGATTGTCCATGGAACACACTAAGAGTATGGTAGTAAAAAAAAAGAGTGGTAAAAGTATAGTCCATTCAGCACCTAGAAGCACATTTCACATATGTATCTTAGGTCTTTGGAAAAATGGGCCCTTTGAAGATTTAGTGCTTTACATAAGAGCAAATGCACTTGTCCCATTCTCTCTGTTGTTGTTGTTGTTGTTATTATTATTATTTTGCAATTGATATCTGCAGAAGGGGGAGAAAGGAAATCTTTTTTAGTCCACATGAACATCGAACTATCCTTTGGTTTGATGACCATCACTACTTCCAGCTGCTGGAGATGCCTGGGACTCTCACTCCCTAACAAACCTTCCTGATGCAAACTCCCACTGTTGATTTCAAGTATTCTCAAATTGATCCTCTGCTTTTTCATACCCTCAGTTAGCTTGACGGATTGATTTTAAGGGACTCAGGAAGCATCCTCTAGGGTAGCTGACGTGTTCTTGGGTGACATGCAGAGTAAAACTAGTCAATAGATTGGGTTTATTATATATTTCAATTTAAAGGTAAAATGACTTATAATCAGTATATGAATTGGTAGCTCAACCTTGATGATGAGCATTAAACATATGTTTTGAAAGTAATTTATCACACTCATGTTCTCTTCTAGTTCTGCTTTTTTGTCTGGTCTTTCCACTTCGGGTGCCCTCAAGTGTATAACAGTTGTGTTTCAGACAGCTATGCCTCTTATGTAGAAGAGGGATTTTTGTAGACATCTGTATATCATATATATATATTTTTTTCTTTTTGTCTCTCCTGATTAAACATTACACAGTCACTACTTCAATGTCTTTATTCTTGGGACTATCTGGAGATAACACTAACCCCAGTATAATTAAATTAAATTAAATAACAACTAAGGTGTCAGATAACTTAAGTGAAGGTTTCCCTAGAATAGAGAAGTCTTTGTCACAGAAACCTAAGTCCTCCTGGAACATCTTTGCCCTTTGTTTTGATTCTGATTTGAACTGAGTGATATTTTCTTTCAAACCCTCATGAAGATTGCTGACCTTCTGCTCTCATTTCAAACCAATGACTGATATTCTTGCAAAGTTTTTCCCTTATGGTTAATTCTTTTTTATTTTTTGACACACATTTGGAAAATGAATTTCCTATGAAGACATTCCTAAATTACTAAATTATTTTTTGAAAATCTTACCTTATAGGATTTCTTCTTTATTTGTATTAATTAGTAAGAAGTATAAAATATTTTCAGAGTCTAGATGAGCTGGTTTGTTCATTTTCACAGTTTGGAGTTTTCCTTCGTGTGTGAGAACTAGGTTAACACCCTTTACTGTATGCTATTGTTAACTAGTACAAGTTGCTCATATGTCTTGTATGACTGAATTTTGGAAGGGTAATTCAGAGTCTAAATCAGAACTGGACACTGACCTAATTGAGGCAAAGGTATGGATTAATACTAATGATTTGCAAAGGTTACTTCCATAAACCCTGCTCCCTCCTTCTTGGAACCTCAGGAGTTTAAGGTAAAACAGGCAAGCAAAGCAAACCCATTTTTGTCTTCCATGGTTCCCAAATCCTTTTAAGTAATTTTACTCCCTGTCCCTGCCTTCTCCTACACATTGCTTCTCAAACTTTAATATGCTTCAGAATACCCTGGAGGGCTTGTTAAAAAACAGATTGCTGGAAATAACCCCCAGAATTTCTAATTCAATAGCCCTGGGGTGGGACCAAAGAATTTATATTTCTAACAAATTTCCTTGGATACCGATGCTGATACTACTGGTCCAGAGAGCCCATTTTCAGAAGCACTGTACCTCAGTGTTTTCAAATTTCTCCTCCACAGTCTCTGGGTTTTCTCTTCCCACATCAAATGATATCTTACTATTTAACATCTGCAGCGACATGGATGGACCTGGAGATTATCATACTAAGTGAAGTAAGTCAGACAGAGAAAGACAAATATCATATGATATCGCTTATATGCAGAATCTAAAAATATGATACAAATGAACTTATTTACAAAACAGAAACAGACTCACAGACTTAGAGAACAAACATGGTTACCAGAGGGAAAACGGTGGGGGGAAAGGATAGGCTGGGAGTTTGGGATTGACATGTACGCAATGTTATATTTAAAATAGACACCAACAAGGACCTACTATATAGCACAGGGAACTCTGCTCAATACTCTGTAATAACCTGAACGGAGAAATAATTCGAAAAAGAATAGATACATGTATATGTATTACTGAATCGCTCTGCTGTATAGCTGAAACTAACACAACATTGTTAATCAACTATACTCCAATATAAATTAAAAATTAAAAAAATTAACTACCTATACATGCAACAATATTAACAAGCCTCAAAAATGTTATGCTGAGCTAAAGAAGACAGACACACAAATGTATGTACTATGTAATTCAATTTATATCTGTAGTTCAAGAACAGGCAAAACTAACCCAAGATGATCTAGATCAGAATAGCGGTTGTCTCTGAACGTGTGGGAAGAATACTTGGAAACAATCATGGGGGAATGTTCTTAGGTGATGCAAATGTTCTATATTTTGGTTTGCATAGTAGTAACATGGGTGTACTTTTGTTAAAACTCTGCCAATTATACAACAAAGATCTGTAACATTTTATACATATAAATTATACCTCAAGGAAGAGAAGAAATATGATTGCCAAAAATGAAAATGGCTGTTGGTAGAAAAATATCTGTTAAGCCAATTTAGACTAAAATTAAGAAGATAGACATAATATGGTTCTCCCCTCAACAGCATTTGAATTCTGATTGACAACCCAAGAAAACAATTCTTTATTAATAATGGATTGTCAGGTATTTACTAGACTGTGGTTATACTATTGTGGGGGCAGGGAAGATTCCTGAGACCATTTCTCTCTCTCAGTACCCTTTCTCTTTTGTTGATTAGGTTATCTACACATCTTGGATTTTTATTTACTTTTAATTTTCTCAGCATGGATAAGTATCCATACTTTCTTACCCTCCTAAGTAATATAGCACTCTCCCCAACTCAACAAACTCTTTATCATAATATCACATTTTATGGCATCTTTCCACTCTGAAATTGTCTTGTTTATTCATGCTTCCTTGGGGATTGTTCATGCCATTCAACCATACTGTAAACTCTGCAGGAAGAGGTAGTATGTCTGTCTTGTTTTCAGTGTATTGCCAGCACCTGAAATAGTACCTTGAACATATTAAGAATTCAATAAGTGTACATGAAATGAATAAAAGAATGGATGAGTCGGTTTCTCAACTCTTCTTAGAGTAAACCAAACACTCTGGCCAATTCTATATCTGTCTCAATTTCATTGGGTCACTAAGACCAAAGATGAATAATGTCAGGCCACCTCCAAGACTCTAGAGATGCTCAGTGAGGCAGAGGTAGTATGCATGCTAGTATAACCCCACATCTTCTGAATGGCCTATAAGCTCATCTCCCATCCAGGAATACCTCCTATCTACCCAAAGGGACCACAGAATGGTGCCAGGCACTTTCTTATGGAGTATAATATAGACAAAAAGGAAAATACCTTGATCCTAACATAGTTCTTAATCCAGCTGCTTGGTCCTGGAGATCACAACACTGTACTGTGGGTGGCAACAGGGGAAGAGCAGAGTGGTGGCTGAGCAATGACAATATGCAAGATATTTCTTAATGTTGTCTTTTGTCATTTTTTGGTACTCTCATTTATACTAAAATTTAATAATTCAGCACTTATTTTTCAGTTTCTAAATCTGTAGAAAGTAAGAGGCATATCTGTGTTAAAAGAAGTCCTACTCTGCCCCCAGGAAATTTCCAGTGGCTACATACACATCTGTTCACCTTGGAAACTTGAAAAAAACCACTCACGACTCACGAGGAATGCAGGGGGCAGAAGATGGCACCAAGACACCTCATGGCCAGCTCTAGACAATGGCAGAAACTAAGTGGACTGCTCAAGATGATGCTCCTTAAATTTCCTTTGCTAGAGCTGCTACCTGAAAGTACATTTCTATACACATTACACTGAGAATTAGGTCTCAATGTTTAAAAACTCTGGTTCTAGGTTTTGCTGCTAACATCTTATATGTCCTTGGACACAAATGACCCTTAAAATAGAAATAATTATTCCTGACCCATTGACCATAGAAAGCTATTCTGTGCAATAATAGATGCAAAATACTTTCAAACAATCAAAATATATTATTTGAATGTGAAGTATTGTTTCTATTTTTATTAATGGTAAATAAGATATTCTTATCTGATAATGACGGTTATAGTATTATAAGCATACAAGAAAGACAAGGAGTATTACAAGCATAATTTAAAAGTAAAGAACTTTCTTTTAAACTCTAGATGTATATTTTTCAACGTATACACTGGAAGTATTTTAAATAGTGTAATCATAAATTTGTGAAAAGGCCTTTAGTATTACCTTATAATCTCTTCATCATATAAATAAGGAAAATTAAGCCCAGAAAAATTATGTGACTTACTCTATAGATATCACAACAGTTTATTTACAAGATTAAGTCTAGAACCCAGAGATCTCTTTACTTCAAATTCAAGGAGCGAAAATGACCCAGATAGTGAATAATTTTCTGCTTATTTGGTATCTTTAAGGACTAATCTTATGAATACTAAGTTCCAGGCCATGGATACCTCAGCATGATATTACTCTTCTACAGTCATTTGCCATGGGCTAGAGATTTAAAAGATCAGTGAAAAATATGAAGCTACCTAGTAGAAAGTGGACTGTGCATCCATTCTTATATAAGTGAAAATGATTTGTTTACAACTTAATCCTTGGGTCCTTGGGAATTTTCTTTTTTACATGGCAACAAGCATTTGTACCATCAGTTAAACTTTAAAAACACTGTTGTGGTTTTCAGAAAGAGAAAATGTATTGGGGGAATCCATTTAGTAAGGTTGAGTCTTCTGAAAGATGTTGCTGCCATCACTATGGGCCAATTGGTTCACCTGCTAATTCCCAGGAACATGTATATAGCAGAAGGTCTCTGCCCCAGGCAGTCCCTCCTAATGCTGGTGCCAGCAGTAGAATGGATTGGATACATATATGTGTTTTGTCACCTCCACAGTACCAGAGAGCTCAAATTGCTGAACATTTTATTCCCTTTCATGGCTGAGAAACGTGTGTTCCTTATAAAAGGTTTAGGGATGGCATACTGTGTAATAGCTCAGATGAGTGAAAACAAATTTAAATATAAGCAATGTACTGCCTTATACATTACATGTTGTAAATACTCTTAGAAACAGTATGGGGCCTTATTACATTTGAACCTCAGGTCTTTCAACTTCCCTGAGAAAAGAGAACAAATGGTAAATGCATGAGAAAATAAGTAACTAACCTCTGTGATTTCCCACTTCAGCTCAAGCCTGGATATTTTTGTCAGTTGTTAATTACAGTCATATTTCTCTAAAGCATTTTCTTTTTTTAAGGGAAAAAAAGGAAGAGAAGCATTTCAAGGAGAAAGGCTAAACCGTGCAGTCCAGGTTCATGTTTTTCTGAATGGAGAGGAACTTATTGGGATGAAGGAATTGGCAGGGCTGCCTACCAGAGAAGAGGGAGCTGGGCATTTAGCTAGAGTAGCTGAAAGTAGAAATCAGGAACTCAGAATGGGACAAGTCAAGAGGCAGGGCTAAACCCAGATTCAAAGGAGAATATGTCAAGAACTCTGGCTTGAAAGTGAGGGAATTCTCAGGAGAAAGATGAGAAGAAATTATGGTGAAATGTGAATATGTTCATTTAGCCAAGAAAATCTGCTCAATATTGCGTTGTGTTCTCTTTTTCCAGACACGTGCTTGTATATGATGATATGTTGATCCCGACGCCTCTAACACTGTGGATCATTTTGCTGTACCTCATACATCTATCAGAGTTCTGGTTTAAGGGCAAAAAGGGAAAGTAGCATTTTTACATGAGGAGGAATTAAGGCATAGAGAAGTAAATGAACTGATTTAAGGTCACATAATTAAATTACTAATGGGATTTGCATTAGGGCCAGTGTCCTAACCCCACATCCTGTATCATTTCTAGAATTGTTACATTGAATGTGACCATTGAGGTCACTTAGTCTAGTTTTCCATCCTCTGCCCCACCTTCCCGTGGAGGTTAAAATCCACCCACCTCACCTTTATCCTGATCATTCTTTTCAGGGTGAGTGGTAGTTCCCATCAAGAATACTAAACAGATGGTTTTGTTGAGCATGAAATCCTGGGTTTCTCTGAAATGCCCTGAAATGTCAGTTACTGTTCTGATTGCTTTCTTATTTTTCTATACAGACACTTGTTGACAGGAAACTCTGTGGCCACCATTCATTGCATTGAAGTAATCAAACAACCACAAACTGTCACTGTCACTTTCATTTCCTGTCATCATTCATCTTCTTTAGCTGCTCCCAGTTTATCACTGGAGTCGGATGCCACCTCCATCTGTGTGTCAGGAAGGGCAGGCTGTAGGTGTGTGCAGGTGCTGGAAAGAGACCTGAGAGAGAGGCAGTGAATGCTTGCAACTTAGCTCCTGGTTTTCAGTTTATGTCATTCACCTGTGGATTTAGAAACATTTTTTTTTTTTTGTTTGTTTGTTTGTTTCTAGGATCAAATGGAAATCCTTGCCTTATTGCTGCAGGATTTTCTTAATTCTCCTACAGTAGTTAAAGACTATCTCTAGCTTCACTTTGTTTGTTGTAGCTTGTGCAGGAGTGATGCAAGGCAGGCTTAACTGCTTCCATCAGCAGCTGCAGGAGAAGGCTTTGTGATGGTAAGAATTGGATTTGGTTGTCCTTCACAAGGACATTTCTCCCAGCTGTTTCTATATAAATGGATGTCTCTATAGCTGGGAAGACTATCAGGAAACAGGTGTTTTTCTATTAATAGCTAGGATGTATCAAAGGAAGGAGAAGGTACAGAAGTGAGTGAAAATCAGGTGGTCCACGGTTGAATACTTTGTACACAATAACTAATCACTCAAAGCTTATATCTATTTATAATAAGGTCTATAATTATAAGCCAGGTGGCTGTGGTTAGGAGATCCTGGGGTTTTAAGCAGGTTACTTCACTCACCATTACAGCTTTAGAGGAGACACGGCCACCTGGGCAGTGGTTCGTGTGGCATGTGCCTGCCTATCAGTGGCACATATGTTATCTGCCCTAGTGCCTTTCTGCACTGTCTTCTAAATCTGCACACGTGAAAGCTGGGCTCTACAAATCTCATTCTCTATTTGAAAATATAATGCCCAGAAAATTTTACATGAGATACTATGGGTTTTGGGTTCAGAAGTTTTGCTGTGTTTGTTCCTGATGAATTGATATAGACTGGGGTTTGCTAATACAATATTTTGAAATCCAAAATGTCATGCTACCTGTTGACTCGGTGTCTATAGAGTCTTCATTTGTTCCTTATTTAATTCAGAATGCATAGGAATAGTTTGAATAGTGCTATAGTGGCAATGGTATATTACGAAAGTGAATCTTTTAGTAATTAGTAAATAAAAAATATTTATTGAGTATCTCTTATAGCTAGTGTCTGTGTTAGGGTCTGGGGAGGGGGATAAGACATATAGGAGATGGTCCCTGTACTGAAGTCGCTTCCTTCTTAACTGAGGATATAAGCTATGATAAAAAGATTAGAAAAAAAAAACTGTTTATATCAAATGCTCTGTCCCTGGCATATTTGCTAAAGCTGGTAAAACATGAGAGATTACTGTGCAAAGAGATTGGTTACGTTTAAAGCTTCATGAAGAAGGTAGGACTGGAAACATGAATAGGAATTAAGTAAAAAAAAAGTCAAGGGCATTTGGGTGCAGCGATTGTTTTAGTTTTCTATCTCTGCGTAACAAATCACCATGAACTTAACCACTTAAAAGCACCTATTTATTATCCCCCAGTTCTGTAGGTCAGGTGTCCAGCAAGCCTTGACTGGGGTCTCTGCTCCCTGTTTTCCATGGCTACAAATAAGGTATTATCCAGGAGGCTTTGATATTTGTAGCTCAGGGTCCTCTCCAGACTCCTGTGTGTGTCGGCAGAATTCAGTGCCCTGCAGCTATGGGATTGAGGTTCCAATTTTCTTTGGCCAGCTGTTGTCCAAGGGCCACACTCATCTCCTGGATGTCATGCGGAGGTCCTCACTACGTGGACCCTCCAGAGGCCCTCTCACAACAGGCAGCGCCCTTCTTGAAGGCCATCAGGAGAATGTCTGCTGCTTCAAATTTTCCTCTTCAGGAAGAAGCTAGTCTCTCTTTAAAGGGCTCACCCAACTAAACCAGGTCCATCCAAGTTAACCTCCCTTTTTAAAATTAACTCAAATTTAGCAGATTACTCAACCCGATTAGTATCAGAAGTAAAATCCAATCATATTCACAAATCCTACCCACATTCAATGGGGCAAGATTGCACAGGGTGGATTCATAAGGAGGCAAAACTCTCCTAACCATCTCAGCATTCTACCCATTGCAGTAATAGCAACGCAGTATGAGATGGTTCTTACACGGTGTGTTTGGAAGACAGCAGATCAGCCTGACTGCACTAATCAATGGTGAAGTAATTTTAGATCTGTAAATTTGGAAAAAAGAAACAATAAATGCCTCAGGTTCTTAATCCAATTTGGTTGGTTTTATGTACTTAGTGCAGCATTTTAAATGAGGGAGTGAAAGGACCCAGCACCCAGTGAGCTTAACAATCTTGAGACACTTTGTCCACTCTATCTTAAGTCACCAAAAATGACTTAGAGTGGGATTGGCAAATCCTTCCCTTTGTTTGGAAGCCTTGCTGACATCATAAATATAGTATGTAAAATAATAATAATAATCAAAGCACAAGTTGTGATTTTAGTAAACATTTAATGGACCAGCTAGACTAAGCACTCATTGACCTTGGTACATGCAAATTCAATTTTTTGGAAATTGTTCTCTGATTGTTCTCTCAAGTATGTATGAGAAAAAATTATATCTTTAAATGGTTTACTGTTTGCATTGTAAAGTTTGCTTCTGTGCCTTTTTGCTGTTAAATCTCTCAAGTTACAGGTCCCTCATGAGAGCTGACACAACACGGTGAAAGATCTAGATGGATTGGTAGTAAATTTGTGGGTATTTTTCTTTTTAATAAAGTCTTTGTAGGGCTTGTAAATGCCTTAGGCAACTTTTTCTTCTTCCTTACCCTGTCATAAGGCCAGGTTATGAACAAAAATGAACAAATATTCCTTCCAAGATTAGTTCATGTGTGAATCAACCTTTTTTGTTGGAAAAAAAATAAAACCCATTTTTTGTTTCTAGGTATCTTATCTTAAAGAAAAATCAAGACCCTTAGTATACTCTCTTGAGGTTTATAAACTTCAGAATGTTATGAAACATGAGAAATTCACCACAGAATCTGGAGCAAAGTTCATTGATGATGCCCTGGGACGTGATCATTTGTTGCTCTTTTATGATTGTCTGAGAAGGCAGTGCACCAATTCAAAAATAAGAGTGTGCTAATATTAGCATTATGACACCTCTTCCAAATGCATCACTTTACAGAGCCAATGATGTTTTAATATTTCCTCTCTTTGGAAGAAGTTATATGATTCTCTTCTATAGTCACAGCCACTTTTTCCCCAAATACTAAACTATAACAATGGGTATGTTCCTGACAAATCTAAAGAGATAGCTGTAACACAGTCTCTTGATCATGTGCATGTCTGGAATATAGAACTTGGACTTACAATCTTCATCTCAGAAGCCTTCTCTAAGTTCTAATCTAGCAGTCAGGGACTTTTCATTGACATTATAAGATGAATAGATAAAAATTAAAATTATGCATTTCTGTTGGTTTTCCGTATGTTCAGATTTTACTCATTGTGGATCTTAAGACTGATGTTTTACTGAAGAATGAGGAGTTAAATATTGGAGTAGGTATATGCAATGACCCAATCATACAAAATATGCTTAACAGCCCTGGTTTCTATGCATCTATCCATGACGGTTGTAACAACTCAAGTTCAGTGGTAATTTCCCTGGAAAGAGCAAGGAGCTGTTAGGAGAAGCTAGGATTTAGCACATTTATTGTTTTCTTAGTGTTTTCTCTCTCACGAAAACAGAGGTAGCAAACTCACATGTTCATAGAGGCCGTGCAGTTCGCATAAATGAGAGAGGCTGGCTGAAGGGATTCTGGGGGAGAGGAGGGTGCCTGTCCTGCCTACTGGGGTGGCTATTCTTCATGTCCAACTGACCTGCCCATGTTGGAAAGTGAGTTCAGTCATATCTGAGTTTCCGGTTTTTCAATAAAAGCCAGAACTCTGTATTTTTTTAAAAAATTAGATATCATCCTATATATAAATGTAGGAAGTTAATTAATAATTATTGATAGAGATTGTGGTCAGAAAAATCATACCATCAGGGCCAGACTCACTCACAGCTACCAGTCTGTAAACATCCCACAAGGCTACACACTCTATGAGAACAGAGAGCCCGGGACTTTACCTCCAGTTCACTGTGTATCCACATTGCAAATCAAATGACCCATGGGAGGCCCGTTCTAGTTATTGAATGAGGGAATAGTTTTAGGAACCGATTAAGTGCATTCCATTCCTCCTTATCTTATGAGTAACATGAATTCAAAAATAAGACAAACACAAGGGAAAAAGTAGCAGTACATAGGTATATTCAGTGATGTCATGGGCTCTATGAGGTTAATATCAGAGTTCTTTGCTTTTGTAAGTTAAAAAAAAAAAAAAGGTTGCCTATGGTTAAAAAATCTAGTCTGCCGTCTTATTTCATTTGGCTGTCATACTGTTTCCAAACATGAAGGCCTATATATAAAATATATAAACCAGAATGTTTCATATACATTTCTAGATTTCAGGATTTTCTTCAAAATAGACAGATTTGACATGGGACTCATATTTCCACTTGGCACTATTTGCTGGATCTTGGGAATTACTTCGCCCCAGGACAAGCTTTTCAGTTCAGCATAGTACCTACAACTACGTATTGTTCCAACACACTGAGGCTGAGTGACACTTGCTAGTTTTTGTGGCATGCATGTGGTCATTTTTCTTATAGTAGCGAAATATCTCTCTATGTCTCTGCCAAAAGTGAGCAAGAAATGAAAATTTAGGTTCATACAAACACCTGTACACAAATGTTCATAGCAGCTTAATTTGTAATAGCCTAAAGTGAAAACAACACAGATGTCCTTCAATGAATGAGTGGTTAGACAAACTGCTGTATGTCCACACTATGGAATACTGCTCAGCAATGAACAGGAATGAACTTTTGATGCATACAACTTGTATGAATTTCAAAGGATTTATACAAATTGAAAAAATACCAATGCAGGTGACCACAAGGTTATATACTACATGATTCCATTTGTATAACAGTCTTTTTTTTTTTTTTTTTTTTTTTGGCCACGCCACAAGGCATGTGGGATCTTAGTTCCCCAACCAGGGATCGAACCCGTGTTCCCTGCAGTGGAAGCACGGAGTCCTAACCACTGGACAGCCAGGGAATTCCCTGTATAACAGTCTTGAAATCACAAAATTATAGAGATAGAAAGCAGACTCGTGGCTGCCTGGATTTAGGGATGAGAAGGGGAAGGTGGGTGCAGGACTGAGGTGGGTGTGGGTATAAAAATGCAACATTAGGGGTTCTATGGTGATGGGACAGTTTTGGTTCTTGACCTGACTGTGGTGGTGATACACAAATACAAGTGATAAAACTGCATAGAAATAAATACACCAACACACACACAAAGTACATGTAAACTGGGGAAATGTGAATAATAGATTGTTTCAATGTCAGTTTCCTGGTTGTGATCTTATACTATAGTTTTGCAAGATATTACCATTGGGGAAAAATGAATAATATATACATGGGATCTCTCAAGATTATTTCATGCATCTGCATGTGAATCAACAAATATCTCAGAAATTTGATTTAAAAAAAGTGAAAAAAAGAAACAGTCTGTAGAGGGTTATACAATTAGCCCATTACATGCCCTCTTTACCTACCCATGTCACCTGCCTGGTCCTTGTAGGATTTTGAGGGACTTACACTGTCACTTCTGCAGCCCAGAATGGATCCCTTCAAAGGGAAAGCTGTAGGTTTGAAGCTGGAGACAGAACAGAATCAAACGAGCTCAAGACAGTAGGCAAAATTCAGCATGCAAAAGGGAACCTTGAAATTTCTCCAGAGAGAAACATCTTTGATGTTTTCTAGTGACAAAGGATTAGCAAAGCCAGAGCACACGATACTATTGCTAACTGTTCTTGTTATCACTGCAAGTGCATTTCTGCCCAAACAGTACGGTGTGCCCACACGTTCTCTGCTGCTTCTTGTCTCCCGTGTGAGCTGGCAGAATAACTTTCAGGGTGACGTCGGGTTTGACCTCACAGAACTGAATCATGATAGAATATACTTTTTAGGTATCTTAGGTACCCGACCGTCTATTCAAATATAATTCCTCCGTAGTGAACAAATGTAATAAGCCAGGAGGTTGTCCAAACAATGAAGGGTAGCTATACAAGAGGTAAATATGGTCAAAGGATCTTCTTTGATTCATGGTCTTAATTTGTTATGATTCTATGAATATGCCATAGAAGGAAATAAAATGCTAATTTAAAGGGGAAAAAAACACTTTGATTGTATTCTAAAACTTGAACAAATGCAACACAAAAGCCCGGACACTACTCCTATCTGTGCTCCCTTTGTACACCGAGTCCAGGAGGGAGAACAAGTGAGTCTGAGTCTGGAGTGAGACAGGCTTTCAGAGCCTTGGGTCAGCCTCCCTTGGTCAGCCAGGTACAGGCGGCCCTGCCAAAGGCTCAGCATCCAAAAGGCTTGACTGCAGAGCTGGCGGGAGGGGACAGTCTCTGTGTGTTTATAGTCTTTAGCTCTAATTACGTAATTAGATTGGAAAAGGGACTGACATCTGTGGAAAAGCAACAAAGCAAACAAGGTAAAATTGTAACAGGTCAGTCTGGCTATTATCTCTAGCTTTGGGGTGTGTGTGGGCGTGTGTGCGCGCGCAAGCTTGCATTTGCCCACAAGCTGGCGCATGGCATTAACAGATAAAGGCAGTCAGGGGTGTATGCAAGGCTATCGCTTTTACCTTTAGTGCACCATGGCATCCTGATTATCTCATTGAAATTGTAATGTAAACAGGATGTTGTAGAAACAGAGGTGCTCCCTGGCAGTTAATAGAGCAGACTAATTAGCCTCAAGTACCTGTAATCCTAGGAGAGGTACCTCGAGATAAAAGCTAGGGAAAGTCCCTCAAGTATGACAAATAGGTCCCCAGCCAGGTTGGCTCTGGATCAGGTGTAGTATGTCAACTGTGCTGAATGCACCCTATTGATCCAGGAGAGCCTGCACTTTCTGCCACAAATTGAATTCACATTGCTTACAAGGGGAAGGCATCTGGCTCTACCTGATTCATATTTCAAAATAATTTTCTTCAATACTCCTTTGGTAATAGATTGTTTAGTCATTTTAAAAAAACTGTGTTTCTTTTCAAATCCATCCTCTTAAATTTGTATATGATTTTCTTCAAAACCATATTGTAAATGCTATGGATAAATATATTTTAGACACATTTTATATTTTAGAAAAATAGGGAAGTTTACTGAAAGATTATGGCCCCTGCCTGTTAGGTGATATTTTATAAAGGGACATTTTATAATTTACTTTAAAGGAAAGATGGATTTTTTTCTGTTTATTAACTAATTATAAGAACTTAAATAATTAGATATAAAGAAGAAAATATAGGATTTTAAGCTGCAAGCAATCTAAAATAGTGTTCCAAACTTCAGCAGTAGAAATTTTCATTCCAATAAATTGTTATAACACAGCCTCCCACCCCCCCATACACACACCTGCCAGCTCCCCTCCCTACACATAACCAGAGCTGACAAAAGCAGGGTCCTTGAATAGAGCCAGAGTGAAGACCTGAGCTCCATCCATTTGGCTCCTTCTCCTCTCCTCTTAGTGAGATCTTTGAGGGCTCTCTAATGAACCCTAAAAATCACTAGACTGGGTGATATTCAGTCTTTAAATGGGACCATATCTAAATATGGTTTCAGAAGATTGAGAATCTAGGCTATTTTTGAAGCCTATTGCTGAGTGACATCCCATAATTTCTTGCTAATCAATTAAGTAACCAACACTGCCAGAGAACTCTTCCTGAGCATTGTAGATTTTATTTCTGATCTGACATTGGGATCATTTCCTTCATTCTACAAATATTCATTGAGCATCTACTATATACCAGGCACTGTTCTGGGAACTGGAGAGGCATAAGTGAACAAAACAGACAAAACATACCATACTTTCAGAGACAGATAATCTTCAATTAGCAAAATAAGTAAAATTTTCAGTAATACTAGAAGATAAAAGTACCAAGGAAAATAATAGAAATATAAGAGGGGTTAGTGACAATTTTAAATGGGGTAGTTAGGGTAAGTCTATTTCAGAAAGTAATATATGAACAGAGAGGTCAATGAGAGGAGGATGATAGCCATGTGGATTTCTGGGGAATAATGCATACATAATAATACATAATAATACACACATACTTTATTTATAGCAAACACTAAATTGTATAGATTATGCTTATTCTTAATTTAGCCAAACACTTCTGGATCATGATTCAGTGAGAAAAGCCAAGGTCCCCAACCTCTAATATAAAGAAAGGCAATTAAGGTAAATGTAAAAATATTGGAAGTTTACACAAAAATAAAATGTTGTTGCTGTTGTTTTGTTAGGTAGTATGGGTTAAAAGAGAAAGCAAGCTACCATTTCATAATACTTTTAATTAATGGCTTCCATGCATTTCATAGTGCTCTTTTCCCCTTTCTCAGTCTTAAAGATGGGGTTGAGAAGTTATGTTGGCAAGATAACTAGTACTGTGCTAGAGCTGGCTTGAACCAGCTCATGACATCCATTTGTGGGCATCTCTTCCTGATTCTCCATTAGCGATGTCACTTCGGCAGATTGAAATCAGCTGTGAGTGGGTATACTTATACCATAGAAATTGAAAACACTGCAAACCTGCCTCTCCATACCCCAAGAACTGGTTGTTAAACACTTACCAGAATACCACTGAAAACAACCTACTGAGACAATTTTCAATAGGTTCAACTTGTTGTTTTGATCTTAAAAAATGTGCCAGTATTCTCAAGAATTCTTCATAAATGGTCCCTTTAGATCAGCTACCAGGATTATTTGAATACATTTTTTTTCCCACTCTAAGAAACTTGGCCCAATTAGTTATCTATTTTATTCCTAGTCTGATGATCAGAAGCAGAAACTGCCTCTGATTATCTAAAGTTAGGACAAAACACTTCTTGTGATGTTCATTTTAAATGGAGTCTTGATCTATAGTTTGGAATTCTTCTGTCCTCTGCAGAAAATAATTCTAATACTAAAAGGAGGTAAAAGTGATACCTTGAAACATAAAAATATTCTGATCAAAAATCACAAAGAATAAAAGTGGGACAAACTGAAAGATAAGTAGTGTTATCTGTAGACAGGACTAAATATTTTCCAGATTGGTTATTTGTGCGAATATTTTGGTTCTTTGTATGAATCCTACAAAGAACCAAAATAATTGAAGAAATACTAATTTGAGGGTGCTGAATTGACTGCTTCACCTAAATTTACCTTTGACTCAGCAACTCAGTTAACAACTAACTAATATGATCGTATTTCTGTCTTCAGAAAGTACATCTGCTTCCCAATTCACTTTCAGGATTTAGAAGACATTTTTGAACTAGGCTATATAGGAAAGATTGATAATAAGTCAGAAATTCCCTAATTCTCAGGATTTTATGTCGTAATGTTTCATCTGCCTTAGTGAAGTTTTGCCATGAAATCAACAGTGTTTCTAAGCTGTAAAGGTTGCAAGACTGTTAAGCTAATTACTGCAATACACCTACAGGGGCTAAAAACTGGACCACATTTGTTTGGAGGGATACAAGGTACAAACTAGACAGCTGCTTTTTTCTCACTCATTTCACTCTATTACTGGTTAACTTAGTGGAAAAATGTAAATTTTCCAGGGATTTTAGGTTGAAGGTATCTCAGCCAACATAGATGTGTGCTTGACTTGAGGTCTAATTTAACTCCCATGTAGTATTGATTGACACAGACCACCAGGGACACTTAAAATCTTCCTTTGCCAAAGGTAGACAAAGGTATAAGAGTAAAGTGTAATAAATGCCCCTGTCCAGTCCCATGTCGATATCCAGCTGCCTTTTGTGTGTGTGTGCGTGCCATTTTGAGTGCATCAGTATTTCATATTTACTGTAGTGTGATGAAACACCTTTCAAAATAGCCAGAGGGACACTCACCAGTAAGCATTTAGGCAGTACAAATTGGAGTGAACAGGAGGACATTTAGCAGGGAATATTTCTGAGGTCAGAGTAGTCTGGGTAGGAGCTGAATCAGCTAAATGCAGAGTTAAGAGCTACAGTACCTGCCGCAAAGTAAATATAGATTACCTTCTTGATGACAAATTGATCCACTGGACAAGGATCTTTCAGAAAAAAAGACAAGTGCAAAAAAATTAAGTAATTCACACTAACCAATTTTTTAACCCTTTATCTCATAACTGTCCTATCTCTCTGTCACTTTCTACTTCACATCATTTCAGTATAAAAGAATCTATTGAACAAATAAACAACTATACAAAACTCAAAATTCCAACTTTAGCATGAGCAATTTTGAAAGACAAATTAATTCGTCTTAATTTAACTTATGATTCTATACAATCACCACATTAATTATCATTTCTAGGTCTGAAGAGCATAGCAAGCACTATTAAGCAATTGTTGTGATTATCACATCTAGAAAACCTATACATGGGTAGAAAATCAGCTTAATGCACAAGCACCATTTTGAATTAATTCAGCAAATATTTCTGAGCCTTTACTATGAGCCTGGCTGCTCTTATATGTTTATTTAGAAAATTGCTGTCTTCAGAAGATCTCTTTCAATCTGATTAGTTCACTTTATTAAAACTGACTAGATTTCAGTGCGGAAGGAGTAGGGGTGGGTGGGTAATGCCTTCATTTATTTAGTTAGCAAACATTTATTGAACAAATACTCCAAGCAAGGTTCATTGGCAGATGATGGCTTATCAGCCTCAACCACTTAGTTCCATTCCTCAAGGAGCTTACAGTTTATGTAGGGGAGATAAGTGATTAAAAAGTACAGAGTATGGTAAATGATACAAGAAAGATCTCAGAAAGGAGGTGAGTTGCCAATTTATCCAAGATGGTAGGTGGGAAAAGATCACAACAGTTTTTCTGGAAAAGGTTATAAAAAGCAAAAGTAGGACTTGGCAGGGTTATGAAGGGAGAAGAGAGGATGGAGAATGGGATAAGGATAGACAGCATTCAGAGAGGGGGTAGCACATATAATGCATGGACAGGGCACATCCAGGGACATAGTAAATGTTTGGTATGCCTTCATACAACCAAAATTAAACACCAGTTACTGAAGGTGGTTTGGGGGAGCCCATGAAGGAGTAGTATAACAAATTGAAAGTCCTGTTGGATGTTGGCAGGGTAGAAGTTATAGAAAATTAATAATAACAAGTTAATGAGGTGATTATCTGTCCTAAGGAAGATTAAGATCTAGCATCAAATTGTGATAATTTATATGATTAAAGGGAGAAATAAACTTGAGTGAGACAACTTTCAGGTAGTTTTCTTTAAAATTTTAGAAATGTAAAAGTTCCATTGCATCTCAAAAGGACAAAATATTCTTATCAGTAATGTTTAAATAGATTCATTCTGAGGAATACAACTTTTCAGACCATTCTAAATTATAATTGTGAATTTTACTTGTGAAACATTGTTTCCCATTTTAGATGGATTCATTCTAAGTGATTTTTTTTCAGGTACCAATTATCATTGGGTATTGGAGGGTTTCTATATATACATATATATATGTATATATACATATATATATGTATATATATAATTACATCTGCCAAAGGAATTGGGAGAAAACATCAAAGAATCCTCTTAAGTTCTGCAAACCCAGATTCTGAGGAGATCCAAATAACATCCAAGAAGGTGCAGATTTTTTTCTTTGGGCAGTACAGACAGTTAAAGATATGTTATTTGCTGAGTGTGATGACAAACTTCTAATATATCATAGGCTACACTTACAAGAGAGTAACTACTTTGGTGAAATCTACTAAAATAGCAAGAATTTACTCACTTGCCTGAAACTGGATTCTCTCCGCAGTTTTAGGAATTACCCTTGTTTCTTGGCCAATAGGGCACAAGTCTGATCTGACACTCACAGCGGGTGAGCTCACTCCTGAAACTGGCTGCCCCTTCTCAACTCCACGACTGAAAAGCATCTTCATTTATTCCTATGGGACTCTGTCCTAGGGATTGCTCAGCAGTGCTCAAATGGAGAAAAAATGAAGAGAATGATTTAGGTTAGAACACAATCTTGAATTTCATTTCCGACCTGAAAGATAGAACATATACTTTGCAATTAACCAAAGCCGAAAGACAATATGGAATTGTTTCCTTGGTGGAAAGTTCATGTTCAGTATTTCAACCAATCAAGCGATTAAGACCCTTAAACATTTTGTATATCATAAGCTAATATTTTCAACTGCACAGAAGTATGTAAGTAAATAAATAGTGTAAATAAATAAATCAATAAAAAGAGTGTAGATAGAAGAGGCTTAAATATCAGCAAAGATTACTTTTTAAGTAGAATTTTCAAATTTATAAACTTATAGATACGAATTTAGTAGCTGAAATACTACTTCAAATTCTCTGTAACGTTAACATCGTACTGATTTGTGGAGAAAAGTGGGGATAATAAAATCTGCTTCTGTTTCTTAGGAGGAAGAGAGAGAGAGGAGAGACAAGGAGACAGACAGACAGACAGAGACAGAGTTAGCAAGACATAGAGAGAAATGTCATTGATAATGAAAATACAGCAACTCATTTATGTCAATCAAAGGTATATCAGAAGGCACCTGGCTGTAATTTCTGCTATCGAGCAAAATACCAGAAGAGTTTGTTATACTGTATGCTTTTTAAAAAATCATGTTTTCATGTATGTAATCACATCTGTGAACACATTACAGGGGATAGAGTTACTAGTGTATATTTCCAAGTGTGTTCCATTATATTCTAACTGCAATTTTCTGAACATTAATTTAGAGCTGTACTTCAAACTTCCTCCCGCTACACTGAAGAAAATACTGTATATATTTCAGGAATTCTGTAAAAAATTATATATTTGATAATGGAGTGACTGCTGATTCAGTAAACATTGCATAATTGCATTGTATTCACCACGGTGCCACACGATTTCTGCACAGCAGGCATACAAGGAGGGGAATTTGTATACATTCATATTTATAAGTCAAATCCTTGAATTCCCTGCCAATCATTTCACATACAGATTGGAGAAGCTCAGAATCCCACACCGTCTTGTGGAGGAGGAGAAAGGTCCATTTTAGAGATGAATTGACTGAGGTAATGATAAATAAAAAGCATTTTCCAGATAACATCAAATGAAGAGCATGAAGAGGAAGAGAGGACAGATGATGGCCTATTGATTTAACTAGCTTCAACCCTGGCTTCCCAGTAGGTGGTAAAGGTACAGAGTCTTTAGAGCAAATGGCTGCTAACTAGAAGGCATTGACTGAGATTACATGAGGCAATGCAGACATCTCACAACTAAGCGTAACATCCTTCACCTTTGGTGCCAGGGATGCCCTTGCTTCCCACTCTGTTTTTTTTTTTTGCTCCAGGCAATGGCTAAGGAAAGAAGAGCTGATACATGTAAGGCAGTCAGTTCACAGTTCTCTAACGTGTCCGGGGCATCTGTAGACACTGATGGATAGTATTTTCAGGTCAATCACTTTGAAAGCCTGGATAAATAATAGAGGAGCAGGAGGACTTGTAGCATGGATAACAAAGTTGCTTTTTTTTCCCCTTTATCTTCATGAAGTTCAGTTAGAAATTGCACCAAACATTGATTTCACTGGTCTGTTTGTAGGCTCTACAGGGGTCTCTTTAGCTGTGCAACACAGACATATGCTGAACAACCTTTGATTTCTTTCTTACAAGTTTGTTTTACAGGATAGGCCATTGCCAGCATGTGTTGCTCCGGTCATTATATAAGATCCATTTCATCACTTTGTATTGAAAAATCACCTGTTCCCCGCCTTGCCTTTCTCATTTTCTACCAATCCTTGGGTATTCCATGGTTGTTCCCCACCCCAGTCTGAGAAGTTCTGGGTTTCTTATTTGAGCTTGTATAAAAATATCATCGCAGTAAATGATTCTCCTGGGCATTCTCCCCTCAATGCTTCTTGGGCACGCTGGGGAATTCTCATTACTGTGATGGGAGTTACGCACGTGTTTCGAGCAGAGAACGGTCCCCTTAGTGTAAACTTTTCCACAGAAGTCTCTGCAACAACTTTTCAAAACCCGCAACTCGTTTATTTTCTTCTTTTTTCCTCCTGGTTTGATGTCAGTCATCAATCGAGCAGGAGACAACTCATTTCATTTCTGTGACACACCATGATGGACTTGTGTTGCAACCCTGACTTATTTTGAGAACTTCAATTTCTCAAGCTGAAAGCTTGCATGTCCCATGGTTGGAAGAGCTATTGATCCGACGTAGATGGACAGCTCAAGAGGAACGGATACACTCCTTACAGCTCTTTCTTTTTCTCTTGCTTTCCTGGCCACTATATAAGGTCATCTTTCTTGGGGAATTTGTTGTCATCTACAAACTTTGATTCTGGCCTCTGGAATATACTCCATTTTTATACCATTTTTTTCACTGTAAGCTTTGTCCTCATGTAGTATTGCTCCATTTCATTTCAGATGAATTGTCTATTAACTTAGGAGTTGGTTATTCTTGTTCCTTTTCACAACTTGCTGGAAAATCTAGGCACTGAGGTTTAGTGATATTTCCAATGTGTGTTCCTAGTGACTTTAGAAGAAAGGATGTACAGTATTCCTCTCAAATACAAGATGCTAATAGGGCAGTAAAAATTAAGAATTTAAGCTATTACTTAAAATAGTAATTTAAAATATGCAAATAACCCAATACAGGTATTAAATAATGTAATTTTTAAAAACCTGATTTACAAAGGTCCTTGTGGAAATAATGAATTCTGTATGCCCTTCTGTGATAGGAAGAGGTGGCTATACCCTGTCTGGAGTGCTAAAGACTTAAGCTACCCTGGTCGAACATTCATTTCTCCAATTAAGAAATGCATGAGTTTAGAGGTGGAGAATAGTATGACCGCTGGATCTCTACTTCCTCAAGACTTCCCAAAGAGAATGCAAGAATTTTCCTTGGCACACTTCATGGAAATATACCTTATTCTTATTTTAATTTTCTTCCCAGCATTTTTGTAATGATTAATAAGTACTAAGCTCTGTGCAAGGCACTTTATGTACATTTGCTCATCTAGTCTTCATAAGGTCTCAATAAAGTCCATCTTATTATTATGTACATTTTATAGGTGAGGATACTTGAATTCATATCTTGCTTTAGCTTCACAGTAACAAGAGTAAAGCAACTATTGGAACCAAGTCTGTCTGACTTTGGAACATGCTGATCCCATTAGGAAAGAGAATTCATCTCAGAAAGATACTTTAATAAAGGGAAAACCTACATATATATGTGGCCATATTTGGAGAAACCACAAAGATAGGGAGGGACATAGATATTCTCAAGAATGTGAGCACTTGGCATTCATGAGGCTCACTGGGCAAGTGGATCAAAGAACATAGTTACTGGAGCATATTTAGAGCTAAGAGGAGAGACATCCAGAAAGGCCCACACCAGGGACAGAGGTATGGTACCAAGACCTCTCTATGTCTTCGTCCTCTGATCTCATCCCTGTGCTCCATGTTAGCTGCACCGTACTAGAAGCCAGCCAACGAGGGAGCCTGGGTGATACAGTCTTTAGTGGTCAGCATTTCAGATCTCAAAGCAGGGCAAAGAGGGGCATAAAAAATGGATGGGGGCAGATGGCAGGGGCGACAAACAAGCAGGCACACTATCTAATTGTTTACCTGCAAGGACATGTCAACTTTCAAGTGACAGCTCAGCCTGTGTCTGCCAGGGTCCATTTCCTGGAAGGGATCCACCTTGCAAAGAAAAGGCAATGTCCACAAAGAACATCTGACAAACCAAATAAGAAATAAAATAAATTTTTTCATATGCGTTCTTCCCAGTAGACAGAGTATTTTTTATTTCCTCTATAAATGAACTGGATATATGTTATATGACATATTTTCTTCAGTGTTAAACTGTTTCTAGAAATTTATTCTTTTATTTCTAAAAATATGTTTAAATGTACAAATAATTTTGAAATATAACCCTACGACTAATTCTTAAAACTAATTCTCCTATTAAAATATGTGCATGGAAACTTTTTGTTATTTCTATATCTTTTTGAAAACTAATACCTTGCAACTTCCATTTCATTGATCATCTTTAAAAATATTTCCATATTTATAATTTAGTTACTGGAATCTCTAATGCTGCTGGTAAACAATAATCAAATTAGGCAGGGATAAAGAACAATCACAGAATGTCTTAACCTGCTATTCCCAGTCCTTTGCAATCATACCCCAGCCTTCAGTTGCACCCCATCCTTCGGATCTTCACTCATCCCACATGTCAGCCTGTCTGAGCGCCCTCCTGTATGGAGCCCATGTACTGTATATTCCATGCTTTTGCTTCCTTCCATTGCTCCTGCTTGAATGCCAATTCTGCATAATCGGAGCTGCCTTGCAACAAGTTACCCTGTAAATAGTCTCTCTATATTTAGTACTGTCTCCCCCCGCCTCCTGCCAGGGTTATCTTAATAAAAAAACAAATATAATTATACTGTTTGTCCTCCTAATAGCCTCCTCTGACTGTCAAATGCCACAGGATGAAAAATCTAAGCTTCTTAACTTGGCAAACAACAAATTTGCAGTCTGGCTTCAACCCACTCCCCCATCCTCATCTTTTCCAGTTTCACATCCCATCCAGTCTATGCTCATTCAAAGCAAAGACACAGGCTGCTATTTTCTTATGCCTTTGTTCATACACTGCCTGAATATCTCTTCTTTTCCTTTATCTATTTGGAAAACTTCATATATCCATATAGGCATCCAACTACCCATCCATCTACCTGTCTGTCTATTCATCCATCTTATCTATTAATTTACTTATTCATCCAATTTAATGATTGTTTTAGCATCTATTTGGGTCAGGTAATCTGCTAGCTGCTGGAAATTCAAGAGTGAGCAGAAACAGACAGCTCTTGCCAGCATGAAGTTTGATCTAGTGATGGAGAAAGATATTTATTAATCTCACAGGTGTAATAACACACAAAGATAAATTTTGCTTTGAAGAAAAGGAACACAGTTCTGTGAGAATGGTTAGCAAGGCAATCTAGCTTTCACTGGTGGTGGTAGTGAGGAAGGGCCCATAAGGTAAATCTTTCCTGAGAAAGTGATGTTTAAATTGAGATATGAAGATGGTAAAGAAGTACTTGGCTAAAGTGGGAAGAGGAAAGAAAAACATTCCAAGCAGACAGAATGCAGGTGCAAAAACTTTGTAGTGAGAGATAACTTGACATGTTTGAGAAGAACAGAAACAGAGGAGTAATTTTATTTTCCAGAACAGAGATAGCTGTTAGAAAAGAGTGCAAGATTTAAATGGGGAGTAGACATAGATGAGCACTGGACCATCCCAGGTATTGTGGACTCGGGTAAGGATGTTTTGCCTTATCTGAATACCCATGAAAAACCATAGTCTGTGGAAGGCAGGAAGGGGAGGTGATGGGGTTTATACTTGTTCACTTTGGTTGCAGATAGAAAACTTGAGAAAGGGCAGAGTGGAAGCAGGTCAACTCATTAGGAGGCTATTTCTCTAGTCCAGTGAGAGAGGACAGTAGGTTGAACTTGGACAGGGATAGTTGAAATAGAGAAAAGTATACAGAATTATTATATAATTGAGGAAAAACTAGACAAGATAAGAGGAAAATGATAAGGTCAAGGACAACTTCTGACTTGTGCAGCTAGTAGATCCATTCACTGAAGCAATATTTGTTACTCAAGCTCAACTTAAATTTTATTTCCTACATGAATTTTTCCTTGACTTTCATAGAGCAAATTTAAACATTCCTACCATAAACATTTATCCATAACCTATTACTGAACTTAACACACTTATGAACTTTATGAACTTTGCAAGGCTTCTATTTTATTCTTCTTGGTTTTACTGACACCTCACATATAATAAGTGCTCGATAAGAATTTGCTGAATGAATGAATAAATGAATGAATTAATGAATGAACCTCTTTTATGCTTCATATAAAGAAAAGGCTCTTATAAGGATACAGACGGTCAAAATAAGGGATATGGATAAAATCTGAGATTGTGCCAATTTTGTTTTTTCAAAGTGAAATAATGGCTGCCCTGGGTTCTTAAGTAATTTTCTCAGTTTTAAATAGCTAGAAAATGTGGATTTAGACTAGGGCCTTTCTCCCACTCCTCTTGTATGAATGACCACTCCACATCTGTCCTTTGTCTTCCTGATGGTAAAGACAACCCTATCTTCTACCCAACTTCCATGGCTGCTCCCCATTAGGTTGGGTCACTTTTCTACCCTCAAGTATTGTGAAGGCAAACTCTCAGCAAGGGTAGCTACCCCTTATCTATAATTGTTTACAGGTCAGTTTAATGGTTACAGAAAAATAAAGAAGAATAAAATAGACGTGCTTTTAAAAGCATAATGAGGAATGAATTGAATTAATGAATATTACCAGGGCACTTTATTAATTACAATTTAGTATAATATGACAATCACTATTAGATTGTAATGTATGTTTGGAGTGGCTTTACAAGTTACATTTTGAAGATATATTATGAGTACAATTTGGCAACTTTATTGCAATCTAAATTGAATTTTCTCTTCTCTCTCCTTCTTTCTCTTCATCTCCCTCCCATTTAGCAGGTCTGCAAGAAGATATCTGAAGCACAGTGACACATAAAAAGAAAGGAGTAGGAAGGTTACATACCTTCTCATATTTGAAGTAACCTACAAATTAGTTCATTTTGTCTCCATATGTGTGTTTGTAGATATAAAATGTTAAAAATATGCATTCCTCAATAGTGTGCCAAAGTATTCTATATGTGATATATATATATATACACACACACACACATATATATGTATTTTTTTAAGTTGGTCAAAAACACAGAAAGTTCTATCTATTCTCTTTCTAATTTTCTTATAGCACCAAGAAAACAAACATTTCTCGTTCAGATCTAATATACTCCGAGGAGGTATATGAGTACAGAAGGCAGGCCTTGCTATATAAGAGAGTAACTGGTAAAGGAGTGAAAACATGTAAAATGTGTTTTGTAGCCCTTTCACAGGATATTACAATGATGATAATAATAACTGAAAATAAGAGCTATCATTTATAAAATGTTTATTACATGTCTGGCACATGCACCACACCTAACAGGTGTGAGATGGTATTGTGGTTTTTAACTTGCATTTTTCTGGTGATAAGTGATATTGAGCACCTTTTCATGTACCTGTTGGCTATTTGGATGTCTTCTTTGGAAAAATGTCTATTTAGATCCTTTCTCCCTTTTAAAATTGGGTTATTTGGTTTTTGTGTTTTGTTTTTTTGTTGTTTTGGCTGTTGAGTTGTATTAGTTTTTTATATATTTTGGATATTAACACCTTATCATATATATGATTTGCAAATATTTTCTTCCATTCAGTAGGTTGCGTTTTCATTTTGCTGATGGTTTCTTTTGCTGCACAGAAGCTTTTTAGTATGATGTAGTCCCACTTATTTATTTTTGTTTTTGTTGCTTTTGCTTTTGGTATTAGATTCAGAAAATCATAGCCAAGACCTATGTCATGGAGCATACCACTTATGTATTCTTCTAGAAGTTTGATGTTTTCAGGTCTTACATTCAAGTCTTTAATCTGTTTTGAGTTAATTTTTTTTTTTTTTTTTTTTTTTTTTTTTTTGTGGCATGCGGGCCTCCCTCTGTTGTGGCCTCTCCCGTTGCGGAGCACAGGCTCCGGACGCGCAGGCCCAGGGGCCATGGCTCACGGGCCCAGCCGCTCCGCGGCATGTGGGATCCTCCCAGACCGGGGCGCGAACCCGGTTCCCCTGCATTGGCAGGCGGACGCGCAACCACTGCGCCACCAGGGAAGCCCTTGAGTTAATTTTTTGTGTATGGTATAAAATAGGGGTTGAGTTTCATTCACCTGCATGTGGCTGTTCAATTTTCTCAACACCGTTTATTGGAGACTGTCCTTTCCCATTGAGTATCGTTGGCTCTTTTGTTGTAAATTAATTGACCATATATGCCTGGGTTTATTTCTGAGTTCTATTCTGTTCCATTGATCTATGTGTCTGTTTTTATGCCATTAGGATACTGTTTTATTACTATAGCTTTATGACATAATTTGAAACCAGGGAGTGTGATGTCTCCAGCTTTGTCCTTTCTCAAGACTCTTGGATATTCAGGGTTTTTTGTGGCTCCATACAAATTTTAGTATTATTGAATCTATTTCTTTCAAATATGCCATTGGAACTTTGATAGGGATTGCATTAAATCTTTGGATTTCTTTGGCTAGAATGGACATTTTAACAATTTTGATTCTTCCAACCCATGAGCATGGAATATCTTTCCATTTATTTGTGTCATCTTCAATTTTTTTCATTAATGTCTTGTAGTTTTTAATATACAGATACTTTAGCTCCTTGGTTAAATTTGCTCTTAGTTGTTCATATTTTGTATGGATAAATTCCTGATCTTATAATATCTGTGTTATCTGCTATGTTAACAATTGGATCTCTTTAGAGACTGGCATTTCTAAAAATCTCCAGGATTAACCTTGCTTCAAATATGGATTAACTATAGGGTTGAAAGGTTTGAAAGAAGCTGTTTTTTAAGATGGAATCTTTAAAATTAAAATGTTTCTGATATTATTAGCTGCAAAATAGATCTAGAAGGAAAATAAAATACCCCCTCCAAATTCCACTCAATGAAACGTAGAAAGCTGCAGATAGATGTTCCAAATGGAAGTGTTTCTTTTCAAAAGTATGGCTTTATTAGAAATATAAGAAGTTAAAAGTGACAAGAGAACAATAATGTATGTAGATATAAAAGAGTAGAGATAAAAAGTTACAAACCTAAAATTGCTTTCACTTGACTAAGAGACTTGGCAAGATACTACTAAATATCTAAATTGTACTCTTCAGTTTTATTTGAAAAAAAAGAAGTTTATGAAATTCTCAAAAAAGTTCTTTTTTTTTCTCTGCTCTGTTCCCAAAGTCTATCCATAATGCATTGACTCCAATCTCTCCATCCAATAGGAAAGATTTTGACCCTCTTTCTATTTAACAAGTAATCCACTTTAACTTCAAATTTGCATTTTTAGAACTGACCTCTCTAAAGAGGACTACTTTAAGTACTACTTTTCAATTGCCTTATGATACTACTTTTCAATTGCCTTATGATAATTCATGTATGAAATGACATTCAATTGTTAAATATAATTCTTAGTCAACCATAATTGTTGACTAATTTGCATGTAGCTCACCCAGTGTTCAAGATGATGATACTTGTTATTATGCTGTATTTCTTCTGAGAAACATTTAAAAAAATATGTTACAGTTTTCAATCAGGACACTCAAGCCCTATCTCCTTGATCATTAGTTTGAGGACAAATGAGTAAGAACTTACTGATATCTTACCTCCCCCATGATAGGCTCATTGTCTTATTTCATTTTTCTTATGGGTAGTATTTTAATTTACAAATGGGCTTGCATTTGTCATTTCATTTGCATTTTAATTTATATTCATTTTTTTTAAGTGGGAAGCAAATCAACAACTTTGAGTTCCATTGATATGATTGACAATATAGCAATATTCTGTTTTTACTTAGTGCCCATCTGTTTTCAGATTGTTAAGAATCAGATTAATTAAGTCTTCCTTTGATTCCTTAAATGTACATAAGGGGCAAGTTGTCTTTGAGTTTTATTTAGAGAACTGCTTGATTTCACTTTCTTGTGCAAGGTGAAAGAGAAGTAGAGCAAGACATGAACATACAGAATCAGAGAAAGAGTCTGGTGTCTCTTGCTGACACAGAATGCTATGGATCAGGCATGGGGCACTCACCACTGAGCTAAAAAGTCAGAGGAAAAGCACTCAGGAAAGAAAGAACATCAAGTAACTATTTTTCATGAGAAATTAAGAATTGTTAACTTAATCTTAAAAGAGAAAAGTGGTAAATCTGTGTTTTGATTTACTTACTAGCATAATGTCCTATTTTCTGGGTTTCTATAACTATCGAAAAAGGCCAAACCACTGCATACTTAGCAATTCTGATACCCAGATGGATACTCCTATCTCCTCTGCAACAAAATTGGTTTCAATAATATTTATAGAGCAATCACTAATAATCATCTTTTTCTTTTTGAACTTTAGTTTGGAAATAATCGGCATTTAAAGGAAGATGTATATATTGACTGGACCAATGTCTTTTCCTGGTTGTGATACTGTACAATTTTGTAAGATGTTATCCTTGGGGGAACTTGGTGAAGGATACATGGGATCTCTCTGTATTATTTCTTACAGCATGTGAATCTACAATTATCTCAAAATAAATTGTTTAATTAAAAAAATCAATTAGTCAACTACAAATGCATCACATGACATTAACACCAATTTTGTTTCTTTCTATTTCCCTCTAGTTCATATATGTTCATATATAGTATATGTTTACACAGTTGCCATCGCTGTATACAATTTTATACTGTGTTTACTTTGTTTAACATTAATCAATAACCTCTTTTCCCTGTTACATATCTTTTATAATTATCACTATTATGACTGCACAGTCAAGTTGATAGGCTATAACTATCTATGTTTTTGGAAATCAAATGTCCACCTTTCATGTACAGTAGGAGAACTCTACATATGAATGATAGCAAAATAAATTTTAAAAGAAAAGTAAATTAAAGACCTAAATCTCTTCATGGTAGGAGGGAAAAAAGATGGGGAAATTTGATTGTCTAAGATCTGTAAAATCTTATAGTATGATTTTGCAACAGACTTTCTACCCTAAATGCCATAGTTTATATCCTTATTTATAAATTTAATAGAAATAAAAGAATTTGTATGTGATGAGTACATGGAAGCTCATTGTACTCTTGTCTACTTTTGTATATGTTTAACATTTTCAGTATTAAGTTTTAATTTGATGATAGAAGATTTTGCCAATACTATCAGAAATAGTCTGAAATATCCCTTGGTCAGCAGACCACCAATAGCCCACATGGCACATCTGTGAAAAATTTGATGTAGTGTATTGGATGTGATCCTGAAACAGAAAGGACATTAGATAAAAACTAAGGCAATCTTTAGTTAATAACAAGGCATCAATGTTAGTCAATTAATTGTAACAAATGTACTATACTAATGTAAGACATTAATAATAAGATGAATTGTGTTTAAGGTATTCAGGAACTCTATACTATTTTGCAATTTTTCTATAAACCTAAAACTTCTCTAAAATAAAGTTTATTTAACAAAGAAGATGAAATTTCATGTCAGTGACATTATTAAAATTCAATAGTATGTTTCACGGATAATCAAAGTTTTCACTTACGAAACTAAGATATTACACCCCAAAGTTCACACTGTTTCACTGTCTTAAATTTTAAACACACAGAACAATTTTAAGTGGTCATATACAATGACAGGATTAAAGTAACTCACATCCTATTTCATTGCCTTTTGTAACCACTGCTCAAACACAAGAAAATGTAGTACCACTGGATGTGAAGACAGAATCTGAAGGAAGATTAAATAATTTCAAACCTCTACTAGCTTACTATCCTAAGGAAACACATGTAGTTGGTCCTCTTTGTTTGAGTCAGGGACCAACTATAACCTGGAGATCTCAGAATCACCTTCCATGTAGAATACTATATTTATTAAAGAGAAATATTTAAAATAATAAAATAAAATAAATAAATTTATATATAGATAAACAACAAGGATCTACTGTATAGCACAGGGAATTATATTCAACATACCGTAACAACCCATAACGGAAAAGAATCTCAGAAAGAAAATATATATATATATACATATATATATATATATATGTATATATATAACTGAATCACCCTGCTATATACCTGAAACCAATACAACACTGCAAATCAACCATACTTCAATTCGAAAAAAAGAAAAAAAAAGCCGGAATTTCTAGAGTTAAATAACTTCTGAAAATATTGGAGTAGGGTAGAGTTTCTCTTTCCCACTTCAAATTATACAGAGGAGTCCTAGGTTCTTCAAAGCATATGACAGTAATAGAAAACAAGTTGGATAACTAAGCTTCCTCTCCACTTTCATCTGGTGTATTGAGGTCCCACATAAGATTTCACCTCCAAAAAAGTGGCTCTCTACCAAAATTGACATCTTTTCCAGTCCTATGGTTGTAACTCTGTTCCCATTCTAAGGTGCTGCATATGCCTGGGTTCAGCTCTGGATTGTCCCCTGCCATTCTAAAGCCTGCACATCTCAGCTAGTTCTTGGACCCTTCTCTCCACACGAGTCGAGGTTAGCACAGTACCCATTTATTCATTTGTTCTGCAACTACCACGTTTGTCTGAGGTTCCACAGGAAACGGGCAAAAGGTGTGTATGGGAAGTATACTGGGGCCTGCCCTTGGGATCAACATTTGTGAGGGAGTCAAAAGTAGGATTGGGCAGAGGAAGGAGTTGAACTAAGATGCCTTTGCAACAAAGGCCTCTGGAAATCCCGTGAGACACTCAGGAGATAGAATATTCCTTCCGTATTCCTTGAGGCCAGGGAGTCAGACTTTTAAACCCTCACATTGTCCAGTTATTGCCCCACGTGTGGGAGGAGAGAACACATGATCTTTGGTGGGCCATTCTCTTCCACTGAGGGCAACTGTTTATCTATTTGTATATAGTAGTTTGTATATGTTAGTCCTAAACCCCTAATTTATCTCTCTCCCCTTCCCCTATTATCCCATTAGATAACCGTAAGCTTGTTTTCTATTTTTGTGAGTCCGTTTCTGTTTTGTAAATAAGTTCATTTGTATCATTTTTTTAGATTCCACACACAAAAATTATATATATATATATATACGCACAACACTTAATAGTACCACAGCAACTGTTTAGAACTTACACTAAAATATTTTTTAGAGAGAGATGCATTTTATCACTTAAATTGTTTCATATTGCTGGTGTGTGAGTATCATGAAAAGTAAATCGACTTGTACTTGTTTTTAAATTCTAAGTGTCCTTTCTTGCCTGCACCTAGGGTATGCTTCTCCTAACACCCATTGAGCCAGACATAATTTTACATACTGGAGTTATAGCAGTATCCTTCCCTTATAGTGCTTACAGTCAAGTGGGAGACTCACATGATAACTAAGTAAATAATTAAATAAAGGAGGTAATTTCATATGGTGGTAAGTGCCAGGTAGAATTTACTATCACCAGAACGTCAACAGCTGTACCAGGCACTGTGCTCCTTTCTTTGTAGCAGAGCATGCAAGATGCAGGATTTTTCTCTTATTCTACAGAGGATAGCCCAGGATATCTCTGGCCATCAGGACTTTAAAAACTTTATTGAACCCATAGGTTTCTGAATCTTCCTAGGGTTTATCTCCCACTCTCTGGAAGTGACTGTATCTTACCAGCTCTGCCAGTGTACTA
Source organism: Physeter macrocephalus (assembly GCF_002837175.3). Lineage (NCBI taxonomy): Eukaryota > Metazoa > Chordata > Mammalia > Artiodactyla > Physeteridae > Physeter > Physeter macrocephalus. Next base: position 52,620,399 of record NC_041215.1, read on the forward strand.
GCCAGCTCTTGTTTGTTTTGTCCATTCAGCATGGTGCCATTAAGGTAATGGATCACTGTGAGATTTGAAGGGATGACCAGGATGTCCAAGTCAAACTATGAGAAAAGGAGTTAATGTCTCCTTGAAGTAAAACTGTAAATGAATGTTTTTGTCATACGAATGTCAATTGTTTCTGATCCTCCTTTTTGATCGCGATTAAAAAGAATGCATTCGATTGGATTAGAAGTTCAAGACATTTATTGGGGAGGACTTAGAGGAGGTTCTTTTCCTTAGAGGAAGGCCAAATGGAGTTCAAAGGCAGATGGTTCAGGATCCAGTGGTGTGGATGGATAATTAGTGTAGCAGATGAGGAAAAGGGAAGCAACAAAAGAGGGCCTTCACCCTTTACCAAAGGAGCAACACTACTCTCTCCCATGGCAAGTAGAAGAAATCATAGAGAGAATAACAGAATTTGAAGGTGACTAGGCTAGGATGTGGGCAGCTATACCAAACAGCAGGATTTTTAACCTAAATTGGCAGAGACTGTCTTGAGTGTAGCAAAGGCCCCACCTGTATAGAATTTCTTATTATACCAATTAAAGTTGTGCTTTGTAGAAACCCCAGGAACATAAAAATAGGGAACGCCTTTCAAAACAATTAGATAGCTGATAAAAAAAATTATAGTCATTAAGTGGAAAATCAAAACTGTTTGACTTCCTTAGTCTTAGTATGTGGTTCAGCCAATTTTAAATTTATTATGGTAAGAAAGGAAGACGTTATAAGGATAGCCACTATAGTCACTGTTTAATAGCATGATTTTGGAATTCTAGTCAAAGAAATAAGAAAAAATATATAAAAATATCTATAAATATAAAATATATAAGAACAAAATATCTCATTTAATAGAAATATCCACTAAACAGCTCAAAATGATTAATGGGAAATCAATTAAAACTAAATTCAGTGTAAAAATGCTCTGAACTGATATGTGAAGATTATTCATTACATTATCTAAAGTCATAAATATAATTTGAAAAATTATATGGATATGGATATGTTCCTGAATGGAGAATTTCAATATTACAACTGTAGGCATTTTTTCTCAACTTGAGTTATACATTCTAACTAATTCAAATTTATATTCCAGTACGGCATTTTGAAAAAATTATTTTGGAATATATCTGAAAAATAAATTAACCAAAATAGCATATTGAAAATAAAAAATAATGAGATGGATTCCTATTCCTATTCTTATATATTCCTATATATTATAAAATATAATATATTCCTATATATTATAAAATATAATATATTCCTATATATTATAAAATATAATATATTCCTATATATTATAAAATATCATAAAGCCACAGTTACTTAAAAAGTATGGTCTTATTCCTTATATAGACATATAGATTAATGGATGAGACTGTATGGCCAAAAACCAGTGTCAATCATTTCTCATTTTGATATTTTTGGTAATGATGGTGTTCTAAATCAGTGGGGAATATATAACATCAATAAATTGTACTGTGAAACACAACTTTGTGGACTTAAGAGCAATTATTATTCAACAGCTGATGTATCTAAAATGACCAACATGTTAATATTGTAATTAATACCCTTATTCTAGGAACATCCTGTTTGCCAAGAACTGAGTGTGTTCCTGGAATGTGGGACTGTCAGATTTAAAATGGGGTCACTCCAAGGAAAATGGGGATAATTTGGTCATTATAAATGATGTCAAAGTAGGGTATTGGAGGACATGGTGTAAAGAAGTGATGGGCTAGTTTGTGGAACTATCAATAGAAACCCTCACAACTCCCTGTAAGAGAGCTGGGGTCAGAGGGTGAGTAAGCAGTTAAATCATGCAGGGCCCTGTGGGCTGAGGAAAGAATGTTGGAGTTTGCTTCAAGTGTGAATGGCCCCAAAAGGGTTTTTTTGACTGGGGGGTGGGTGGGTGGGGGTGACTCATATGCTTCCATATGGTATAAAGAATTTTTCCAGCTGTCACAGAGGGAATAGAGATGCCTCCTTCTTCCTAGACAACAGATTGGGAGGAACTACACTAAAACATTTCTATGGCTATTTTTGAGTGGTGAGAGGTATTTTGTTTTGTTTTTAATATTACTTTTTGAGTTAAATTTACTGATATTCATTTATACTTTTAACAAAACAATTATTTTTATTTAAAAAATAAGCTTTGTAATATGATCTGAAGAAAGAAAAAGATGATGAAAGAACACATTCCCATTTAATTAAATCTAAACTTAATAAAATGTGACTTTTAAATCAAAGTTTATAATTGACTTATGCCAACTGAAGAAAGTAAACATCCTCCCTTATATACTCTTTCTTTTTCCTGGAGGCCAACTCCAGTCTTTGATCTGGAATTTGGAGTCCATTCACCTGAACATAATGAAAAAGGACAATTTGGACTTAAGAAAAACAAAAAAATCAATTTGCCTATACCAGCAAAGAAATCGTTGCTATCTAGTTTTACTTTGAAGATTTTGAAATATATCAGTAATTCAGGGCTTAAAATGATATAGAACTGGACAGATAATAAATTCAACTCTTCCCTACCTTGGAATTCACAAATGCTAAAGTTCTAATACAGATAATAAATGTAAAAATAAAACAAAATCCTTTCCCCGAGCATAAGCACAATAGTACAGCCTGGTGTCTTAGGCAGACTCATGAAGACTATAAGAGACAAAATATTTGGAAGTGATATCATTAAACATTTAATCGAATGATGTCTTTGATATTTCTAACAAAGACACTTTCTAGGGTTTAACACTGGAACATCAATAGCCATGATTCTACACTCTCTCTCTCTCTCTCTCTCTCTCTCACACACACACACACACACACACACACACACACACACACAGCTGATTCATGAAAGTCAGTACATTGAAAAGCTTCAGTAAAAATGAACCATAAGTGTTTTCAATGTTAATGACCACTGAATTTTTCTCTTATACTATTCATGGATAATGATAGTGCCAGTGGTATCACTTGAAACTATGAAAGATAATGACTAGGTAATTACTTGTTTTTCTGCACATCTGTGTCATTACAAATTAGTGAAGTCTTCCTCAAATTGTCAGCATCCAGTCCCAATGATCTCTTAGTAAGTTTCTAAAAGCAGGAAGTTACAATGATGTGCAGTTAATGCTGAGGGCAGCAAATAGACTGCTTACAGGTCTGTTTTTGTAAAGAAAATTTTCAATTAGTGAAAGCCATGGGCATCAGGTTTCAAAAAGAGGAAAAAGAACTTCCCTGTAAATCTTTGATCTTTTCTGCTGCATCATGTTTTTCATGAAAGAGAGGTACACTGCTCCTGCTCAAAAAGCTTCTACAAAATAATTTTGTTTTTTAAGCCAGCAAGATTAAAGTCTTGAAATCTTTATTCAAATAATGAAGCAGAAATAAAATGTTAAATTTAGATCATGTTTATAAGAGATTCACTAGATTTAAAATTAGCCAACTAGTAATAAAAATAAGTGAAATAACTTATTTCATTCACTGTTTTTGAATCGATAATATCAATATTTCATAGTTTGGCTTCACATGATCATTCCTTCTTGATCTTTCTCTGTCTTGTCATCATTTTATGAAACTACTGGTGTTTTTAGAGGTTTCCTTGATTCATGAAATCTCCATTCAAAAATGTTTCCAATCTTTGTTCTCTTCCTGATGGGGGATAACTTTGTAACAGAAGAGAAGGGAGACTCTGGATCTCTTCACTGTTTCTATTAGTCATGCATTTCCATGTAATCTGATGTTTTCTTTCTCACTCCATTAAAGGAAAAAAGTTGGTTCATGTCATCTACAGGATGTGGACATTCAGAAGGTCACACATAGAAATAGATCATAGTACCATCATGAGAGAAATGTAATATGGAATGAAATACATCCCTGCCAAGGTATTAATAAAACATGGGCATAGTTTGGAAATGAGAAGGAAGGAAATTCCTTGGAGCACTTTGACTAGAGTTGTAAATTTTTAGCACAGAGCAATTGCACAAAACAGGCACTGTCTATGGGTTGTTGAGCTGAATTGTGTTAGGGGGCTTTACCATCTCTCTATTAAATAATAGATCTATTAAGTCATCTCTTTATTTAAAAAATATCTCTTTATCAAAAGTAAAATTAGTCTCTAGCTCTTGCCATTACAGGGCTGAATAGTAAATTTCATCCACACTAGTCTACAAACAGTAGCTATGTTCCTCAGTCTTAAATCTTTCATATGGAGGAAAGAAGGGTAGGGTAGATGTATAGCACTCATTAAGTATGGGTTTCTTAGGGAAACAAGAAATAAATGCTTAATAAACTCTGATTACTGATTAGATAGTTTTACTTTCTTACCTCAAATATGAGAGACTTTACAAGTGCAAATAGTTAACTTTCAATAATGGTTAAGAAAGTATGTTAGTAATATGTTAAGTAATGCTGGTAAAAAAGAGAAAACTTCAAAATTTGTGTGACTACGTAATATAACATTAATTTTAAATCCCAGTAATTCACTTATAATTTCTTATAATTTATGCTGAGCCCTGTAGAATAATAACATTTACACATTACTTAAATTTCAGATTAGCTTTGTTGTAAGTTTTATTTTATTTAAACAGTAAATCACCTGTATAGGCTCAATATTCTTGCTTTGTTTTTCTGTAATATGATCTATTCATACATTATGAACAATTAAAAAAAAACACATCGGTTTGGAAAATTTCTGTGGAACGGCAATTGGGAAAAAAAAGTCTATATAATTTTTAGGGAAAAAATGAACTATGATTTAAAGCTCTGCCATTTCTATCTCTGTTTTCACCTGATAAACAAACAAACAAACAAAATCCTGGATAACTGTTACTACATGGCACACACAAGAGCTGGAAAAGAAAGTTTTCTTGAAATTAGTGACAAATTACAAACTGAAAGATGGACCTTTAGGCTTAGCCAACATTTCCCAATATGCATTCTTCAGAAGACAGTCTGGGAAGAAGAACAACAATCCTGCAGCCTGTGAAATAAAAACCACATTCACAGAAAGATAGACAAGATGAAAAGGCAGAGGGCTATGTACCAGATGAAGGAACAAGATAAAACCCCAGAAAAACAACTAAATGAAGTGGAGATAGGCAACCTTCCAGAAAAAGAATTTAGAATAATGATAGTGAAGATGATCCAGGACCTCGGAAAAAGAATGGAGGCAAAGATCGAGAAGATGCAAGAAATGTTTAACAAAGACCTAGAAGAATTAAACAACAAACACGTAGAAGAATTAAAGGACAAACAGAGATGAACAATATAATAACTGAAGTGAAAAATACACTAGAAGGAGTCAAGAGAAGACTAACTGAGGCAGAAGAATGGATAAGTGACCTGGAAGACAGAATGGTGGAATTCACTGCCATGGAACAGAATAAAGAAAAAAGAATAAAAAGAAATGAAGACAGCCTAAGAGACCTCTGGGACAACATTAAGTGCAACAACATTCACATTATAGGGGTCCCAGAAGGAGAAGAGAGAGGGAAAGGGCCGGAGAAAATATTTGAAGAGATTATAGTCAAAAACTTCTCTATTTACAAACAAGCAAAAGCGAAGAGAATTCAGCACCACCAAACCAGCTCTACAACAAATGCCAAAGGAACTTCTCTAAGTGGGATACACAAGAGAAGAAAAGGACCTACAAAAAAAACCCATAACAATTAAGAAAATGTTAATAGGAACATACATATCAATAATTACCTTAAATGTGAATGGATTAAATGTTCCAACCAAAAAACACAGGCTCGCTGAATGGACACAAAAACAATACTCATATATATGCTGTCTACAAGAGACCCACTTCAGACCTAGGGAGACATACAGACTGAAAGTGAGGGGATTAAAAAAGATATTCCATGCAAATGGAAATCAAAAGAAAGCTGGA